>NC_061855.1:8914606-8917106 GCF_019202785.1 Penaeus chinensis | reverse complement strand
GATGCCCTCGCCCGTCAGGTCCCTCGGGGCCTCGACGGTCACGACGGGCTACTATCACTCCAACTTCGCCGTCAAGTACATCTACTCTCAGCCTCATGTCCTCCCTGGGATTAGGCCTCACTCTCACCCTCTTCTAGAGCGTCAATGTCATCCTTTTCGTGCTGGACGCGGCAAAGCTGACGTTTGTAAGCAGTTGTCCAGGTTAAAAGGAAATAAGAGAAGAAGATAACAGTTAGAACAGAGATGTACGAAATTTTAATATGAAAAAAAATTACAAGAAAAGGAAGGAAAAGGCAAACTGATCATTCATTATTATTATCATCAGTATCACATTTACTAGTGTTATTCCTTTTTTTACTTGATTTCCTTTTTACCCTTTTTTTGTTCTGCACCTAATTTTCTTAATTAGTTGCTTACGTATCTAATTCTGCTTCAGACAGCCTTTGAGGGACCTAATCTCTGTAAGAAGAATCACCATTAACACCTCTTGTTTACTTGCCTAAGTTTTGAAAATGCTGGACGCGTTAAGCATAATTAAAGGCAATGCATGTGATATTTTACATAGAAGCTGAAATAACTTAAAACCTAAATCCAGCGATGCTCATTTTAAATACTAATTTATACTTTTTTATTTGATCTTTCTTGTTTTTTAACAGTGTATATATGTACCAAGTGTTTGCCTTTTATTTACGGCTTTATTTCTACTAAACATTTACTTTTCTTACTTGTACTTTTACTGTTCTTATACTCTACTTTTACCATACTATTACTATATTTTTACTTATCTTTTTTTACTCTGCTTTTACCATACTTTTACTGACATTTTTTTACTCTGCTTTTACCATACTTTTAATGACCTTTTACTCTACTTTACTGATTCTTTTACTCTACTTTTACCATACTTTGAATACTTACTGATCTTTTACCGAGCTATCGGTATCTTATTTTTATTTTCCTTCTTCGTTATTTTTTATCCTTATTCCTGATATTTTCTACCATACGCTTCTGTGCCAACCGCTCGTGCTACTGTAGTGATGGACTAATTACTCTTGCTAATTAGGTCATTAGCGCTGCCACCACCTGGTTAGTACGTCCAGGAACAATTATTGTACCGAAAGGGGAAGACGTGTAGAAGGGTGTAAAAAAGATAAAAGGAAAGCATGTATGCAAGAAAAGGAAAATGACCTTAATCAACAAGTCTGTATGGTAAGCGTGTTAATTCCGAGGGGAGTGCGTGTCAGCCTTAAGGGCTGATAGGAGGTTGTCAATTACTTGTCACAGGTAGCCAAGTTATGGATCATTTGTCTCTTAAAAAGGTTAGGTAAAAAGAGGAATTTCACTCACGAATTAAAAAACACATTTATTAAGACCAAAAAAAAAAACATGAAATAAAACATTTCCTGTAGTATCAAACTTGACAATAAAGACCACAGGTAAAATACCAAAAACACACAACTTTAAACAGACAAAAAAAACTAAAACGTTAGCCTCTAAAAACGACCATGAGCAAATAAAAGATGCACTCTGCTTCTATTATAAACCAGGAAAACCTTAAAAATCCCACCTTACTGCCGTGCAAATCCGTGTCCTTGCGATCGCAGGGGAAACCAAAAATCACACCCAGAGCTTCCGCCGGGTATACATCGGCCGCTCTTAGAACCTAAACCCCCTGCGTCCCCTGTTCAATTCCTGAGCTATATATAGCCGACCCCCAGCAAGGATCTAATGAATGGGCTAGTAAGTAGCTCGGGAATGAACTAGCAAAGTTTTCCCCACCTAGATGGCGTGGCAGGTTCCGCCGATAAGAAGGTGGCTTATTAAAGCAGTGGCTTGGGTTACAACCCTTACTCCCTATAAAAGTTTCTTTTAAAAAAACCTAAAAGCTTTAATAAAAAAAGAAAGGGATGCAAACTCTTACCAGCTTTTTTAAAAAGAGTGCATAGTATAAAAAAAAAAAGTGAATGGCTTTGGTTCTGTTAAAAACAAAGGTAAAACAAAGAATACAGTAAAAATCCTATAAACAATATAAATACATAAAAATACTCTAATTTACATAGGCGGTATCATCCTCCGCGTGCGTGCGCGGTCTTTTGATCTCTAAATTAAGGGGAGACTCTGGTATTCTCCGCGCTCCGGCGCGGATGGCTTGGTATGGGTCATTACACTACCACTACTGCTATTGCTCGTGCTACCACTACTACTGCTATTGCTCGTGCTACCACTACCGTTATCACTACTGCTATTGCTACTACTATTGCTACTATTTCTACAGTGGAAGGACACTAGAGAAGGATAAAAGCAACAGTGTTAGGTCTTTCAAAGGAGTATTATTGTATCATTTCAAGAGGAGTGAACGAGACCCCTAACTTCATTTTACACCTGGTCCCTAAGCCTCTCCTGTCTTCCGGGAGATTTGAATACGAGTTCCTCTGTACGGATGGTACCTGGCCTTGAGCTAGGAGTATACCTTACAACAGCCATAATCTTATCAAGAAGCCGT
>NC_061855.1:8899606-8909606 GCF_019202785.1 Penaeus chinensis | reverse complement strand
ACATTCATTATACATATACAATTCATTCACGATAGATATATATATATATATATACAACTTATACATGTCACACATTCACGATAGATATATACAACTTATACATGTCACACATTCACGATAGATATATACAACTTATACATGTCACACATTCACGATATATAGATACAACTCATACATGTCACACATTCACGATAGATATATACAACTTATACATATTACACATCCATTACACATAACTGCAGTTTATCATACACTTGACACATTCATTATACATAACTTATACATACATAGTTATTAGTCGAGGGACATAAATAAATGTTGAATTCATTCATAAACAATTTCAGTTACACAAAAGGAAATGGTTACGATTGAGCAAGATTAAGCAAGAAATGCAGTTACACTGCATGTTTCTACATATACGATTCATTTCATTGTGCACATAGCACATTTCTTTCACATATAGTACATTCAGTTTGCATACATACCACACACTGATTTTGCATATCACACCTCCATTAGTCATACCACATTCATTATGCATACTACACATTCGATTTGCATAACAGAAAGTGGTATGACATCCATTAGTCATACCACATTCATTTTGCATATCACACATTCATTAGCCATATCACACTCAATTTGCATTGGCACATTAAAGAAGCAGTTGATTACGTGACAACTGTTATCAAGACATCGACAACATATTACTGTCATGACGCTTATAACTAGTCATCATCATTATACGGATAAATCATTGGACTGATCAGCCGAGGCATCTTTAACAAACTGCCTCCATTTTCTTCTATCCTGCGCCTTCCTATATACTTGCACCATCCTTAAGTTTGTAAGTTCTCTTATGTTGTCCTTGTATCTGGTGTTTGGTCTTCCTCTTTTGCGTTTCCCAAACACCATTCCAGTTAACGTTCTCGTCTTATAACATGCCCTAAACATGTTTTTTTCCAAAAGGCTATAATTTGTGCGGTGTTCAGTCCAGCTTACACGTAATAATCGACTGTAACTCCATAATTCAAAAGATGCTAGTTTCTTTCTGTCACTTTGCTTTACAAACCAACATTCTCATGATTACTTCAGCGTATATATTAAAAAGATGAGGTGATATAATACAACCTTGTCTTACTCCCTGTCCAATGCTAAACCATTCCGTTAACCCATAAGCTGTTCTCACTGCTGCCTGTTGTTGTTCATAGAGATTCTTGATTAGCATAATGATGTATGTTGGGAAGCCCATTTTCTTCATCTCATGCCATAGGATTTCATGTACAACCGTATCAAAAGCCTTCCTATAGTCTATGAAACACAAATATAAATTCTGTCTCTGTTCCCTATTTTTCTCGATTATCATTTTCAAATTTAAGATTTGATCTCTTGTACCTTTTCCAGGATGAAATCAATGCTGTTCTTCTGCAATATCTATTTCAAGACGATTTTTCATTCGGCCAACTATTATCTTGAGAAGTATTTTACTACAGTGGCTAATAAGAGCTATTGTTCTGTAATTGCAGCATTCGAGTGTCACCTTTCTTTGGAATTGTTATGAAAACAGACTTTGCCTAATCCTCTGGCCATAACTTCTCGTTCCATATTGCGACACACAGTTTATACAAATATTTTTTACACTGTCTTCTCCGTTCTTTATAATTTCTGCTGCAATATCGTCATATCCCGGGCTTTCCCCATTTTTTATCTCATTCATAGCTTTTTCAACCTCTGAAAAAGTTGGTAGTGGTTTTTGTTCAACTTCAAAAAGGCTTGTTATATGGCTTGTTTCTATAGTTTCATTCTTACTGTACAGTTTTTCGCAATATCTTTTCCATCTATCCATAACCTTGCTGCCTTCCCTAAGTATTTCTATGTTTTCATCTTTAACTTCATCTATCTTTGGTCTAAACTTTCTTGTCAATTTTCTTACTCCTTGATAGAGATCTTTAATTGATTTTGTTACTGCATTCGATTCAATTCTCTGGCAAATGTCATTTATATGGTTTTCTTTGTCTTTCCTTAGCAACCTTTGTACTAATGAATGCTGCTGCTTGTAAGCATCAGTTCCGTCTATATTTTTATTAGCACTATATTTTATTTATCTTCTTTTTTCAATTTCGATTAAGGTGTCAGCTGATATCCAACTTTTCCGAGAATGTTTTCTTTTCATAATTGCTGCTTTTGCTGTTTGAAATATTATGTGTTTACCCTCTTCCCATTATACACTTGGTAGCTTATCTTCCTCGCATGCTAACAGTGCCATAAATCTGTTATCAAGTTGTACTCTATATTCATTGTCGATAGATGAGAAGTCTAGTCTCAGTGGAGTAGATTTCTTATGCAGCCTGGTGGTGATCACTATTACAGTCGGCTCCTGGTAGGGGTTTTGTGTTTGTAACACTACTCTTCCACTTTTGGCTAATCATGATGTAATCAATCTGTTTTTTTTATTTTTCAATCTGGCGACGTCCCTGTATATAAACGTCTTGGATGGTGAGAGAAGAGGGTATTCAAAATTGTAAAGTTGTTTGCTTTGCAAAAATCTATTAAAAGTTCACCCCTTTCATTACATTCACCCAGGCATTATCTTCCATAGTTCTCAGTCGTTATGTTAGATTTCCCTACTTTAGCATTAGCATCTCCCATTACTATTTTGATGTCACGACTTGGAATATTGCGAATTACTTCCTTGAGGACATTGTAAAAATCTTCGATCTCTTCTTCGCTTGTTGTATTTGTTGGTGCATAAAACTGCATTATACTGACATTTAGAGGTTTTGCCTGTAACCTTATTTTCAAAATTCTGTCAGAGACTGGTGTATACCCTAGTAATGATTAGTAAGAAATTTTATTAAGCAGTTCTGCTACTCCGTGGCTGTAACCCTCTTCTTTCCCTGCAAATAGAACAGTGTGACCACTACACGTTTTGAAACTTCCACTACCGCTCCAATTTGTTTCTGACATTCCAAGGCTCTCTATGTTATTCCGGTCCATTTCACTGCATATTGTCTGTAGCTTGCTAAGTTCTTTTAACTTCCTGACATTCCATGTTTCAATTTTCAGATTTGATTTTAAATTAAGTTGCTTTATTGCTTTATCACCAGTAGTATACTTGCCATTGTCATCCTGGTGATTAACTGAACAACGCGTCCCTTGTTTACCCGCGCGACGGACGAGGCGGTATGTAGATGACATGTAGGTGAGTTCATTTTAGATGCAGTCTGGAGCATTTAAGTAAGCAAAGTAGAGGCCCCAAGGTTCTTTCTTTGCTCGCAGTTCCTGCACTAGGAATGTTATCCCTGCCGTGATAATCAGCAGAACTGATAGACTCCAGGCATACTCTACAATAGCCAGGAATCAGTTGCACTGAAGATGCAGGGTACTATCCTTGCTCAAGGGAACCTCTGGGTGCAGTTTAAGGTCATTCCCAGGACCTTTATAACTAGTAGTCGAGGAATATAAATAAATGTTGAATTCATTCATGAACAATTTCAATTACATCAAAGGAAATGGTGACGGTGGCTATGAATAAAACTGAGAAAGAAATATTCCATACATTTACACTGCCCTTTGTATATACATACGATTCATTTCATTATGCACACATATTCCACATACAGTACATTCGGTTTGCATACACACCACACATTCATTACACATAACGGACATTCATTATGTATACCACATATTGCTTTCACATACAGTACTTTCAGTTTGCATATGTGGCGCATTCGTAATACATAAATATAATTAATTATGCATAAATATCACACATTCATTATACATAAATATCACACATTCATTATACATAAATATCACGGATATTTCTCTTCACACACAGTAAATTCAATTTGCCTACATCACTCATTGTATATATCAAATATTAATTATATATAACTCCATTTTATTAAACATATTACATTTACATACAAGTATATGTGACAAACACCTGGCCAATCCGCCAAACAGTATACCAGACAGAGTACATTAAAAGCGCAGTTGACTACGTGACAACGTTTATCAAGGCCTCGTCTTCTCGTCTCGTCTTCCTGGCAGTCAATGGGTTTATACTTCAAAGATGTGACAATTGTCACGGCGATGCGTGACATCCAGTTAACGAGGTAGCTTGAGCGTCCGAAAGGGACGTGTTATCAAAATGTAAACAAAAGCTCTCAGTGGTCAAATTTTAAGTATCTATTTTTGATATTCGATAGTTTCAAATGCCTGGTAGTCTGCATCGATGTACATTCTCAATCAAAAGTCAGGTGAGAATGTACTGTGGCTAATATAATTAATTTTGAGATGAGCTCTGTGTACGTGACTGCTCATGATATCTCTGTCTGTCGGTTCGTGCGATGCGATTAAGATTTGCGAAGTTCTAGCTTCGCCCAGGCCTTCTATATATGGCCCGGCCTGTGTCAGCTTTTTACGGCTGTCAGATTTGGTTCTCTGACACTCGGTGCCTACCGTGGCGGTGGGATTGCCAGTAGGCGTTCCTGCCACCATGGTGTAAGCATATCGCATAATCTCTTTACCAGCACGGCGGCTGTTGTAGGCGGTCCCTGTCTCAGGAATTGTGTATGCTCACAATTCTCTAAGTAATGTACTAGTGCGGCGTTCGGCTGAAGCTGCAGGAGGAAGGTACGGGCGGCCGCAGTACACTTCTTAAGTAATTTTCGGCTTGGTTTAATCTTCATGGGATGTGGGGGCATACCCCTGCCAGTGACGGCTAGTCTGTCAGGAAGCTCGTTCCCTCTGATGCCAATGAGTCTGTATGTATGACGGTTCGTATGTTTCTCTCTGTTATTCACACACGCCGTGCTGACACCGATAACCTCCAACCATCTCCTTGACCCACACAAACACAACCGAGTCACCCTCCAGCTCTTACGCTCCCTCCTCGTTTGGGCCTACCCCCCCCCCCCCCCCCCCGACTTTGTACGACGACAAATCATCTTGGAACTAAACCATGTTTCCCTGCATCACCAATGTGGGAGATCACAACAAACCCCTCACAAACTGGAGCCGATGCTAGAATCCCAACTAGAAGGACCTCACACTCACTCTTTCTTTCTTTCTCTCTCCCTCCCCCCACCCTCTCTCTCTCACTCTCCCTTCCTCCCTCACTTCCTCCCCCCCCCCTATTTCTTTAACTCTCTATCTCGATTTTCACTGTCACACACACTCTCTCTCTTCCACCCTATCTGACTCTCCTCCTCACTCTTTCTCTGTTACTCTTTCTCTCTCTCATTCCCTCTCTACTCCCCCTCTCTCTATCTCTCACTTTCTCTCCCGCTGTATTTCTCTCTGCCACTCTATCTCTATCTTTATCTTTCTCTTACTCTGTCTCTGTCTGTCTGTCTGTCTGTCTGTCTGTCTGTATGTCTGTCTGTCTGTCTGTCTGTCAGTCAGTCAGTCTGTTTCTCTCTCTCTCCCTCTCTCTCGCTTGTTCACTCTCCCTCCCTCGTTCCTCCCTCTCTCTATATTGACTCCCGGCACTCAGCAACATACGTTAAGAGCCATAGAACTGTATTATGTATTATGTATTATAAATGCTGTATTATGTTCAGCATTCTTATTTAAAACCTCTGTCATATTTCCGTTGCCACCACGGGATTTGATTGTTATCCCGTCTAGTAGTGTAGAGCATATGGAATAAGTAAGAAGCAATGTAGATACATCTGCAACGGCATCATATTTACCGGGAAATGACGAAAATAAAGTCTGCATATCATCGATCAGAGTCCACTACACCCTCACACAACCAGAGTTCCTAACGTCGCGTTCTCTATAATGATCGCGTTTTCTGTTGACAAACCTGGGAATCATTTCCGATTAGCTATTTTTCATTATTTATTTTCTTATTCCTTATTATCTTTCCTCTCGTTTTGGATGCTAGAACATTTGTTTTGTTGCTTTCTCCAATTCTATGTGCGTTTTTATTTCGTTTTTCCTTACCATCAATATTATCCATTCTTAACTATTTAACATTATTGCTTGTTAATTACTTCCCATATCGGAACATGTCTGAATCACTGTTTCAGTTTCCTTTAAGCTTTAGCCAGGGTAGGACCTTCAAACTTCTGTGGTCAGTAACATGGGGTAAATTTGAATTTATATTTATATATATTTTGTCTGCATTGTGTCGATTTTATCATCATAGACCATTAAAGTGTTATTCATATATATATATATATTTTTTTTTATTGTAGGTACGGTCAATTTTTGTAACGTTACAGCGACCAGGTCGATCGCTTGCTCGATGTGTCGGTCACACAAAGCGTTAGTTACTTTGTTCGAAACTTGGCTACATTTTTTTCTATAACAAATATGTCGTCACTTGGCACGTTCCTAAACACTTTATTATGGTTGCTGAAAATGGACTTTTTACGACTATCGTTTTGCGCCCGATTTTTATTGTTTTCGGGACACAAAGTATGGCTCGAGTTTTCGAAAAGTTGACGTTTCATAAATCACTTTCTTTGATTTCTGCAGGCTCTTATTGACATCCCGTGACATTCATTATCCCCCTCCCCCTTCAACCCCCGGTTCCCCACGTATCCCTCAAGATGGGTTGAGGAAAATATGTATAAAATCTACTTTTGGGGTAGTCTCTGGAGGGAGCGTCGCTCTCGGTAACAATTACCAAATACTCAAACACATGGACTAAAAGAAACGAAATACGTACTTAAAAACGAAAACGTAGACAAATAGTATTTAACAGAAATGCAAAACACGAATAAAAAAAATAATAAAACGTTTACGAAATGTTAAAATGACAAAACACGAACATAAAACACCGGGGAACACTAAACACGAAAACACTTCAATGCCTGAGCACACAAAACAGGTAAAACATTGAAACACGTACAACATTCAGTACTTAAGATACTAACGCAGACTTACTCATCGGCGGCGCTTTGCTACGATGATTTGGACCACCACAACGCGGAGTTATGAGAACAAAACTTGAAAACCACTTGGCCAATAGCCCAGAGTGAGCGTGAGAACACTTGGCCAAGGCGGAGGGGAATAGTTCGAGGCGTTTTGAAGACGGCTGAGACGGTCGTTCGCTTGTGTATTGGGAAGTGCCCGTCTGTGCGGAGGAAACTACGCACTATCGGTGCAAGGTGGTGCCATGAACGTGGCGTGGCTCAGTGGTGAAGTGCACACGCTCGCGCTCTCTCTCTCTCTCTCTCTCTCTCTCTCTCTCTCTCTCTCTCTCTCTCTCTCTCTCTCTCTCTCTCTCTCTCTCTCTCTCTCTCTCTCTCTCTCTCTCGCCCTCTTCTTCTTTCCTCCCTCCCCCATCTCTCTCTCCCTCTATATTATATATATATATATATATATATATATATATATATATGTATATACATATATATCATGTATATTATATATATCTAATCGCTCCCTTTAGCTCTCTCTCTCTCTCTCTCGATATCTTATTCTAACACTTTCGTCTTCTCTTTACCACTTTTGCTTTCTCTCTCTCTCTCCCCTCTCTCTCTTTTTACCTTCTAAACGTTTGCAAAATACATACGAGATTTTTTACGGTCGTATTAATCTACCTCTTATACGTGTATCTCTCTCTCTCTCTCTCTCTCTCTCTCTCTCTATATATATATATATATATATATGTATGTATGTATGTATATGCATATATGAATATATATACACATATATATGAATATATGTATATATTAATATATATATGCACATGTGTATATATGTATATGCATATATGAATATATATACACATATATATGAATATATGTATATATCAATATATATATGCACATGTGTATATATGTATATAGATATATAGATATATACACACATACACATACATATATACATACATACATATATATAAACACATACCTATATGGTTACGAGATATCTCGATCCCCATGGCTCGAGTGCTGATCCCGGCAGCGAGAACAGCCATCTTCTCTGGAACATTGCTAGGTCCCTGAGATTGAGGATTTCTGGCTTCTGGTTTCAGCGCTCCAACTCGCACCGCTGGAGATGGCATAGCGATACGTGCAATGTGGCCAAGGAGATCGACCATATTCTTATCAGCACTCGCTGGAGGATCCTCCAGCACTGCAGGGTTTACCAGTGCCAAGTTTTGTGGCACTGACCATAGACTGGTTGTGGCTACCCTACGGGTCAACTTAAAAAAATCCTAGTCCCTCCCGTGACCACTCAAGGGTGTTTCGCAGTGCAGGAGTTATCTGCTGAACGTCAAAGAGCAAGGCAGAATTTCATCTCAGTTGGAGGCCAATGTGTCACATGGCTCGGCTGAATGGCAATCAGGATTTACCCCGTTCCTTGGTGCGCAATGCTTGGGCACTGTTGAGAAGGGACAAGGAATTGTTCATCAGGAACCTTGCTGAAGAGGTTGAAGGCCATTTCTTGGTAAATGACCACCCTGCCTACCAAGCCCCGAGAAAACTGAACTCTAAGTACTCCTCATGGATGACTGCTCAGTGAATGGACAAATCATCTCGGATCATGTTGGGGTTCGTGAATGTTGGGCTGAGTATCTTGAGCACCTGCACAGGTAGATCTCCCTGCAGCTAACGAGGAACCTACTACCCTAACTGAGGTTAGGGAGGTGATCTCTAAGCTGAAGGGTGGGAGAACTGCAGACATATGTAATATCCCTGTTGAACTGTTAAATGAGTGGGGGTGAACCTATGGCACAGGGCTTGTATACAGTTTTGACTGCCATCTGGCAGTCAGGTTCCATTCTCCCTGAACTGTTGAGGGGCGTGGTCACCCCTCTCTGGAATTGGTAAAGGGATCGATAGAAATGTAGCATTTACCGTGGCATCACATTGCTCAGCTTACCAGGGAAGGTTTTCGTCCAAATCCTTCTGAAACAGACCCGTGACTACCTACTAAGACTAGAGATTGGAGCAGTCTGGATTCACTCCTGGCAAGTCCACAACAGACTGTATCCTAGTGCTTTGAGTAATTATGAAGCGCCATCGTGAATTTGCATGGACTAGATGATGTGCAGAGCTACTATCCAAATGGAACAGAACTGGGCAATATCAACTGACCTTGACTTTGCCGACGATGTTGCTTCCTATCTAAATATCTGGAATCACTGATGGCAGCTCTTGGTGGCTGAGTATTAACCCTTCTCCAAGAGAGTAATTGTTTAGGTAATCATTGTTGGTGGTTCTCAACCATCATCATATCTACGATAGACTCACCCACTACCTTATCTAGGTTTGACTTACCCAATATATGCAAATCTTTCCTCATGCGCGTGCGCG
Source organism: Penaeus chinensis (assembly GCF_019202785.1). NCBI lineage: Eukaryota > Metazoa > Arthropoda > Malacostraca > Decapoda > Penaeidae > Penaeus > Penaeus chinensis. Next base: position 8,900,316 of record NC_061855.1, on the reverse strand, counting down.
GGCGATGTTTGTGTGCATATATGCACCTACGCACACACACTCATATGCGGGCGATTTGTGTGCACTCGCGCGAAATAGTGGGTGAGTATCGTGATATGATGGTGGGTTGAGAACCACTAACAATGATTACCTAAACAACTACTCCCCTGGAGAGGAACTCTGGTAAGCCACCCCAGTATAAAGACCTAGTCAACTATATGATGTCAACATGGCACTAATAGTTCGTCAAACACCGAATCAGTGATGGCACAAATATGCGTGTGTGTGTCTACACATGTATATATAAACGTTTATATATATATATATATATATATACACATGTATGTGTATATATACACATACACTGATATACACATATATATGTGTGTATGTGTACATAGATACACATATATGTCTTTATGTATCTATCTAAAGGCCTTTTTTGTAACATTTCCGAATCCCCTATAACTTTGATATACCCTGATACATGTTTGCCCTCTCCGCGTACATTACTGGAACCTGTTAAGATATATTTTCATTTTGTATCAAAGTGTATGCCATCAACTTGATACGATTTGATACACTCTGGCCAGCCAGTCAGAGCCCAACATTTTTCGGATATATTTCACTTAGTCTGAGATAGGGATTTATATTTTGATTAACTAGAAATTACATCGTAAGTTTCATGATATAACTTTTTTATTGTTAAGGTGCATAAAATGCTTTTGTGC
>NC_061855.1:8879606-8894606 GCF_019202785.1 Penaeus chinensis | reverse complement strand
ATGTATTTTTCTGCAATTATGGAAAAATGAATTTTAAGTTTTATGCACTATTAATTAAGAGGATTTGTTAATATATATTACCCATAACTTGATAATTAATTTGATCCATAGTTTTGAAGAAACCCTATTTTCGGAATAATAAATGACAAATAGATCTAGCTAAGTTTTTGTTTGATCTACGTTGCCCTTTTTTCTTCCGAACGTTTCCAGCGTCCTTAAACCTAATAGTAGGTATCGGGGCCTGTCCATTGGCCGGAACCCTGGGGGAACTTGTGGGTCCTTGCCGTCTTCTGTTCCTGGCGATGTTCCCCGTGCCTGTTTTCTGGCTCATACAGGCCTACACGCCGTGGCTCCCTCTGCTGTACGTGTGTCGAGCTGCCCTGGCGATCAGCACGTCCATGTTGTGCACGATGGTACAACCGCTGGTCGCTGAGCTGTGCCCCGTCGAGATCAGAGGCTTGGCGGGGACCTTGCCCGAGGTGATGGGCTGTGCTGGGATCCTGCTCTCCTACGTCCTGGCTTACCTGCTGCCTTGGGACGTGGCCACGGCGGTGTCGGCCGCTCCCTTCGTGCCACTGGTCTTGCTCTTGCTTCTCGTGCCCGAGGTAAGCGTCCGAGTGAGGAAGAGAGAGAGAGAGAGAGAGAGAGAGAGAGAGAGAGAGAGAGAGAGAGAGAGAGAGAGAGAGAGAGAAAGAGAAAAAAAGAGAGAGAGAGATAGAGAGAGAGAGAGAGAGTCTGTTTCCGTTGTTATATACTGCATATATTCTGGAATTACATGATTTACATTCGAACTAGAACATATCACCATACACCTATGATTTTCAACTGCAGGAGCGGCGACCCCCTTTCGTTGGGTCGCCAGGCCCTTGTAATATCAAACTTGTTTCATTCCCAAATTCGAGAAGCTGCCAGCATTGATCTGCAGTACATATTTAGTATATGATGGATTCAGATATCCTTAGTTTTGCTTAATGATTTGGAGAAGTCAAGTACTGATGGTGAGGTGGTGAATACTGACTGTGCTTGCGTACTGTCTGGGCTAGAGAATGGTTACTTAACAAGCATGTACGTACTTCTCTCAGTACACATGTAGTTAAATCAACAAAACAATTATTGGCTAGTAGTAGATTATAACTAAAGAAAAAAAAATATAAAGACATTAGTCTACTGGCTAAGAACCACTGATATGCACCCTTATGCATATACGTTTTCTATCTTTTCTCCCGTATTTCTTTCATTATTTGATTTTACCCTTATTCAGTCTCCGTATTGGCTTGTGAGGAAGAAGAGGCTCGACGCCGCCGAGAGGTCTTTGCGAGTCCTGTTGGGCCGCAGCGCTGACGTCACGAAGGAACTCGACGCCATCAGGAGTACCACAACCCTTAAGCAGTCCAAGGTCAAGAACCAGGTAATGGGAAGTTATTATTGTTGTTTACTTTATTCTTGTATTTTAGTGCTATTTTTTTCTTGTATGCACCGCATAATTCTAGTATTATTGATTTAATTTTCTGACAGTTACAAGAGCTTCGCCGAGGTCGTAACATCCGTCCCGTGGTGCTGATCATTGCTCTGTTCGTCCTGAGGGAACTCGGCGGGAAAGCCCCCGTCTACAGCTACACCGTCTACATGTTTCGCAGCGCGGGAGTAGAGCTGGACGCCTTCTACTGCACAGTGTTCGTCGGATTAACTCGTTTTGGCGCTACTTTAGTGTCAGCTTTCATCCTGGATTACCTGGGCCGAAAGCCGGTGCTAGTGGCGTCAGCGACGATATCGGCCCTGGCTCTGGCTGCCGCCGGCGCCACTGTCTACCTGGAGGTGGTGGAGGCGTCGTGGGTGCCCTTGGCGGCCATGCTGGTGTATGTGGGGGCGTACGCAATCGGTCTCGGCCCTATCTTGTGGGCTTACCTCGGCGAACTCCTTCCGACCCCAGTGAGATCCATGGCAGCGTCTATAATTACCTTCTTCCACTTCTCCTCCTCCTTCGGCGTAAACTACATGTTCCTTGAGGTCGTAGCGACCTTCGGACTCGGTCGGACGCTGATGGTGTTCGGATCCGTCAATCTGGTTATTGCCATAGTTGTCTTCTGCTTCATACCTGAGACGAAAGGCCGCTCTCTGCAGGACATGGAGAAGGCTTTCGTAGCGAAGGGCCGCAAGGAAGGAAAAGACAACCCGATCTTCGAAGCAGATGAGCAGCCTCCCCACACAGACCCGCTCAGCCAAACTCAAAGCGACTCGCACGAGGCCACGACCGCCTCTTGTGCTTCGTCAATCTCATACAACGGGCCATGCACACCCTCGAATTCCAGAACTGGACCGTGCACTCCTCCAGGAACCCGTACCTTACCATGCATACCGCTTGATACGCATGATGCCCGATGCGCCCCGCGAAGCACCAATGGATCAGAATCCAGAGGGGGCGGTAGGCTTTCTTCACGCAATTCGTCGAACGCTTCCTCCTCTCCAGCTTCATTCACAGAGGCCACAATCCCAGCCTTCATTGAACCAGAAGAACCTACATTACAAATGACTTATCTGTAAGGGAGACTAAGTTTATAGGAAGGCGTTCGAGAAGGTAATATGTTCCTTAGCTGCCTCAGTTTCCAATATTAATGGAGAGGTGTCAGACTCGTTAACTACGGCGGGAAGTATGATATGAGAACACAGTATATAAGCCAGATATCATTATTATAAGTATTTAGCAATCACATTCTGAAGAAGGAATATGGCAAAGTAAGAAAGGTGGATTTATTCTACTCTTAACAAGTAAAACAGTGTTCACTGTATTCGTGTTCACAAATGTAGAAGATATATTCGAAACCGGCCAGATTCATCTCTTGTATTGTGAAGGTATTCATTCTCATACAAGAGTGTTTATTTCTATTGACATGGATACATACTATCCGTAAAAGATAAAAGAAACTTTTTCATATTACTTAAAACATGAAAAATAATATACCGAAAAGAAAAACAATCACTTCACACATAAAAGTAAAACGATGTAAGTCATGCTTTCAGAACACAAAAATTCAGAATATATATGTATGTCAGAAACCGCGAATGAACCGCGGACCTGATGAGGGCGCATAATTACTCTCATATATTAATGTATGGTCACAACCAGACATGTAGTGGTTCATCATTGCTCATAATCCTTCTGGTTATTCACTGGCTAACAATACTTTCCTCAATGCTATCTTCTTATATGAAGTATGTGTGCATGAGCTTATCCTGTCATATAGATTTATATCAAGTTGTGAAAATATTCCTGAGACTCTTTCTCTGACGGGTTCTCAGACATGAGTCTCCTGTATAGAGAAACTCGACCCGTCAACATTTTTCGCCCAATTCGTATTCTCAGTCCTATTCATATTTTTATTTCTCTCTCTCTCTCTCTCACACACATATATATTTGTATATATGTACATAATTGTGTGTATACACACACACACACACACACACACACACACATATATATATATATATATATATATATATATATATGCATTTGCGTATATATGCGTGTATATGTATATATACACACACACATATATATATATATATATATATATATATATATATATATATATATATATATATATATATATATGCATACACTGTCTACCTACAAATATTTATATATGTCCGCGCATATGTCGCGTGATTGTATGCATATAAGCACGCGCCCACACACACATATATATGTATGATCATTTTTAACTACATATTACTGGCAAGAATATGTAGACATTACTGACGGGCTGCCCCGGTATTATGAATGGGCCGCCTATAAGCCCGCAAAGTGAGGGCTGTCCAGAGAACAAAGGATTCGATGTGAAAAGTCACACTTCTTGTTATGTCATGAAAGGCGTGACTTTATCTTATATATGGATAGGATCCTGAGGAACACGGTCATACAAGTGAGATGTACATTGAAGGCTAAGGTATTCAATATATATATTTTTTTTTTCCAAAATGTAGCATTTAGTAATAAAAAAAAAATGATAATAATGCTTCTCTTATGCTTTAATTATCCCATTGAAATAATTTTCTCAATCTAAATTAACATCAATGTAGAACATGTAAAATATATTACATTCCTTGTATAACGAAATCTAATGTACAGGAAATAAAATTTACTGTATGTATAATGAATCTGTATGAATCATCAATTGTACTATATTTGCAATGAAATGTACTATGTTTACAATGAAATGTACTATTTTAACATGAAATGTACTATTTTTACAATGAAATGTACTATATTTAAAATTAAATATACTATATATAAGATTAAATGTACTGTACATTTACAATTAAATGTATATTAGCAATGAAATGAACTATATTTACAGTGAAATGTACGATGTTTACATTGAAATATACTATATTTACAATAAAATTACTGTGTTTACAATGAAATTTACTATGTTTACAATGAAATGTACTATATTCACAGTGAAATGTACTTTATATACAATGAAATGAACTATATTTACTATGAAATGTACTATATTTACAATAAAATGTATTATGATTACAATTAAATGTGCTATATTTACAATGAAATGCACTATATTTACAATGAAATGTACTATATTTACAATGAAATTTACTATATTTAAAATGAAATGTACTATATTTACAATGAAATGTACTATATTTACAATGAAATGTACTATATTTACAATGAAATTTACTATGTTTACAATGAAATGTACTATATTCACAGTGGAATGTACTTTATACACAATGAAATTAACTATATTTACGATGAAATGTACTATATTTACGATGAAATGTACTATATTTACCATGAAATATACTATATTTACGATGAAATGTACTATATTTACAATGAAATGTACTTTTTTTACAATTAAATGTACTATATTTACCATGAAATGTACTGTGTTTACAATCTAATGTACTATATTTACAATGAAATGTACTATTTTTACAATGAAATGTACTATATTTACAATGAAATGTACTATGTTTACAATGAAATGTACTATATTTACAATGAAATGTACTATACTTACAATGAAATGTACTGTTTTTATATAAAAATTGTACTATATTTACCAAAATATATACTATATTTACAATGAAATGTACTATATTTATAATTTTGTTTTACTATATTTACAAAAATATACTATATTTACAATGAAATGTACTATATTTGCAATGAAATGCACTGTATTTACAGTGAAATGTAATATATTTACAATTAAATTTAAACTATTTATAATGAAATGTAATATATTTACAATTAATTACACTATATTTGCAATAAAATGTACTCTATATATTTTGAAATGTAATTAATAGTCAGTAATATTAGGACAATAAACTGCTGAGGTCTCGAACGAGCGAAACCTTTTATTGCTACTAATCGATTAATAGCCACTAACGTCATAATATACTATTGAGTTCTCGAAAATCACGTAATCCACTGCCTCTTTAATGTACTCTGTCTGGTAAACTGTTTTGAGGATTGGCCAGGCGTTCGTTATACTCGTACTCACATATACTGGCAAGTAGGTAATGGAGCTTTTCCAAAATGTAGCATTTAGTAACGACATTGCCTGAAATAATTTCCTCGTTGTAAATTAAGAGCTATGCTATATGAAAAATATATTATAATCCTTGTATAAGTAAACTGTACTTTATTTACAATGAAATGTACTATATTTACAATGAAATGTACTATATTTACATTGAAATGTACTATATTTGCAATGAAATGTACTATATTTACAATGAAATGTACTGCATTTACAATGAAATGTACTGTATTTACAATGAAATGTACTATATTTACAATGAAATGTACTATACTTCCAATGAAATGTACTATACTTATAATGAAATACTATTGTATTTCATCAGGCATTGATTTATATATACACATGAATCAACATTTTCATAGATATTGATTTATTTATATACATATGAATCAATATTTTCATAGATATTGATTTATATATATACACTCGAATCAATATTTTCACAAATATTGATTTATTTATATACACATGAATCAATATTTTCATAGATATTGATTTATATATATACATAAATCAATATTTATATATACATGTATAACGTCATACTGTTGAGATCTCGAAAAGCGTTGTTGATTACATTTCATCGGTCAACTAATCACCTTTTCTTTAAGTAAACTGAAGTTACGTATGAACGAACGAAACTTTTTATTGCCACTCATCGATTAATAGCCATCAACATCGTGACAATATACTGTTGAGGTCTCGAAAACCGTTGTCACGTAATCAACTGCTTCTTTAATGTACTCTGTCTGGTAAACTGTCTTGAGAATTGGCCAGGTGTTCGTCATGGTCGTAGTCACATATACTGGCAAGTATGTGTAAGAGCTGAAGACATCAACTTGAGTGTATGTTGCAGTGGTTATAATGGAGGCGGACAAAGTTCTAACAACAGATACTGTCGATACAGCCATTGCCTCGGTTGTCCCGATAACGTGTGTTACGTGCTCTTCAATATCGGTAGCCGAGTAAATAATGGTGATTGTTTCAGACTGATATCTGGCAGAAGTGTATGCCTGATTCTTCTCTTTGACCTTCAGCTCCGTGATATATTGTGTAGAGTAAGCCAGCTGTGGAGCCTGATATTGAGAGACCGTTTCGGTATGAGTGACAGTGTAAGGTGCACAGTCCGTAGTGGTAACGCTAACATAGGTAGGTATAACATCCAGGAGAGTCACGGTGGATAAGACGGTGTTGACCTGCAGCCGAGTGATTGTCAAAGGCATGGACGAAAATTCATCTTGACATGTCTTCACAGGTAAGTCTGGCTGAAGTCCTTCACTTGTAACAAGGAAATTGATGGCAGTCCAGAGAACAAAGAATTTCTTAGTAAAAGTCATACTTCTTGTTAAGTCAAGCTGTTTCAGTGATAATCTCTACTCATCAACAGCGTGACTTCATCTTATATATATGTATATGACCCTAGGGAACACGGCCATACGAGTGAGATCTTCAACTGAGCTAAATACAACGACAAAGGTGATCCATTCTAATCTAATGCCTAGTTATAATAATGTATTGAATATCTTTTCCAAAATGTAGCATTCAATAAAGAAATAATGTTTATCAGCTTCTCATTCTAAATTAATAGCTATGATGCATGTAGAATACACTCTATTCCTTGTATAACGAAATCTAATGCAATAAAATTCCCTGTGTGTGTAATGAATCTTATTACAGTTATTGAATGTTACTATATTCACAATGAAATGTATTGTATTTACATTAATACATATTATGTTTTCAATGGAAAGTCCTATTTTTTTTCAAGAAATGTAATGTTTTCAATGGAAAGTACTTTTTTTCGAGAAATGTAATATGTTTTCAATAGAAAGTTCTATTTTTTCAAGAAATGTGCTATATTTACAAGAAATGTACTATATTTACGAAAAATGCACTATATTTACGAGAACTGTTGTTTAAATATGCAATATTTACCGTGAAAAATGCAATATTTCCCGGGAAATATGCAATATTTCCAGTGAAATATGCAATATTTCCAGTTAAATATGCATTATTCACCGTAAAATATGCAATATTGACCGGGTTATGCAATATTGACCGTGAAATACGCAATATTATCCGTGAAATACGCAATATTGACCGTGAAATACGCAATATTGACCGTGAAATACGCAATATTTACCGTGAAATACGTAATATTTACCGTGAAATACGCAATATTTACCGTGAAATACGCAAAATTTACCGTGAAATACGCAATATTTACCGTGAAATACGCAATATTTACCGTGAAATATGCAATATTTACCGTGAAATATGAAATATTTACCGTGAAATATGAAATATTTACCGTGAAATATGAAATATTTACCGTGAAATATGAAATATTTACAGTGAAATATGAAATACAGTGAATCATGAAATATTTACAGTGAAATATGAAATACAATGAAATATTTTACTGTATATAGCGTATATTTCACTGTAAATATTGTATATTTCACTGTAAATATCGTATATTTCACTGTAAATATCGTATATTTCACTGTAAATATCGTATATTTCACTGTATAAATTGTATATTTCACTGTAAATATTGTATATTTCACTGTAAATATTGTACATTTCACTGTAAATATTGTATATTTCACTGTAAATATCGTATATTTCACTGTAAATATCGTATATTTCACTGTAAATATCGTATATTTCACTGTATATATTGTATATTTCACTGTCAATATTGTACATTTCACTGTCACTATTGTACATTTCACTGTCAATATTGTACATTTCACTGTCAATATTGTACATTTCACTGTCAATATTGTATATTTCACTGTCAATATTGTATATTTCACTGTCAATATTGTATATTTCACTGTCAATATTGTATATTTCACTGTCAATATTGTATATTTCACTGTCAATATTGTATATTTCACTGTCAATATTGTATATTTCACTGTCAATATTGTATATTTCACTGTCAATATTGTATATTTCACTGTCAATATTGTATATTTCACTGTCAATATTGTATATTTCACTGTCAATATTGTATATTTCACTGTCAATATTGTATATTTCACTGTCAATATTGTATATTTCACTGTCAACATTGTATATTTCACTGTCAACATTGTATATTTCACTGTCAATATTGTATATTTCACTGTAAATATTGTGTATTTCACTGTAAAAATTGTATATTTCACTGTAAAAATTGTATATTTCACTATATATATATTTCACTGTAAATATTGTATATTTCACTATATATAAATTTCACTGTAAATATTGTATATTTCACTATATATAGATTTCACTGTAAATATTGTATATTTCACTATATATAGATTTCACTGTAAATATTGTATATATCCCTACAAATATTGTATATTTCAATGCAAATATTGTATATTTCCTTGTAAATATTGTATATTTCCCTGTAAATATTGTATATTTCCTGGTAAATATTGTATATATCCCGGTAAATATTGTATATTTCTCTGTAAATATTGTATATTTCCCTGTAGATATTGTCTATTTCACTGAAAATATTTATATTTTACCAAAAATATTTATATTTTACTGTAAATATTTACGTTTCACTTTAAATATTGATGTTTCACTGTAAATATTTATATTTTACCAAAAATATTTATATTTTACCAAAAATATTTATATTTTACTGTAAATATTTACGTTTCACTGTAAATATTTACGTTTCACCTTAAATATTGATGTTTCACTGTAAATATTTATATTTCACTGTAAATACTGTAAATATTTCGTGTTTCACTGTAAATGTTTCGTGTTTCACTGTAAATATTTCGTGTTTCACTGTAAATATTTCGTGTTTCACTGTAAATATTTCGTGTTTCACTGTAAATATTTCGTGTTTCACTGTAAATATTCATGTTTCATTGTAAATATTTATATTTCGATTTAAATACTGAATATTTCACTGTACATATTTCGCATTTCACTGTAAATGTTTCGTATTTCCCTGTAAATATTTCGTATTTCCCTGTAAATATTTCGTATTTCCCTGTAAATATTTCGTATTTCCCTGTAAATATTTCGTATTTCCCTGTAAATGTTTCGTATTTCCCTGTAAATATTTCGTATTTCCCTGTAAATATTTCGTAGTTCCCTGTAAATGTTTCGTATTTACCTGTTAATATTTCGTATTTCCCTGTAAATATTTCGTATTTCCCTGTAAATGTTTCGTATTTTCCTGTAAATATTTCGTATTTCCCTGTAAATGTTTCGTATTTTCCTGTAAATGTTTCGTATTTCCCTGTAAATATTTCGTATTTCCCTGTAAATATTTCATATTTCACGGTAGTTTTTCATATTCCACGGTAGATATTTCATATTTCACGGTAAGTATTTCATATTTCTTGTAAATATAGTAAAGTTCTCATAAATATAGTAAAGTTCTCATAAATATAGTAAAGTTCTCATAAATATAGTAAAGTTCTCATAAATATAGTAAAGTTCTCATAAATATAGTATATTTCTTGTAAATAGAGTATAGTTCTCGTAAATATAGTACATTTCTTGTATATATACTACATTTCTTGAAAAAAATAGGACTTTCTATTCAAAACATATTACATTTCATTGTAAATATAGCACATTTCTTGAAAAAAGTAAGACTTTCCATTGAAGACTTATTACATTTTATTGTAAATAAATTGATTATCATTATGGATATGGTACATTACTTTGGAAACAGTATATTCCATTGGAAATATAATATTTATCAATGTAAATTTAGTACATTTCATTATACATATGGTACATTCCATTGGAAACATAATATGTATTATTGTAAATTTAGTATATTTCATTGTGAATATAGTAAAATTCAATAACAGTAATAAGATTCATTACACACACAGTGCATTGCATTAGATTTCGTTATACAAGGAATAGAGTGCATTCTACATGCAGCATATCTATTAATTTAGAATGAGAAGCTGATTTGTTTGTGATAATTGAAGCAAAAGATGAGCATTGTTTATTTATTAAATGCTACATTTTGGAAAAAATAATCAATACATTGTTATAACTAGGCATTAGGTTAAAATGGATCATCCTTGTTCCCAAACAAGTCGTTGTAATTAGCTAAGCTGTAGATTGTATTATTGTAAATGTAGTACATTTCATTGTAAATGTAGTACATTTCATTATAATGTACATTTTATTGTAAATGTAGTACATTTCATTGTAAATACTGTACATTTTATTGTAAATATAGTACATTTCCTTGTAGAGTACATTTCATTATAGTACGTTTTTTTGTAAACATAGTACATTTAATTGTAAATGCAGTACATTTCATTGAAAATACAGTACATTACAATGTAAATACAGTACATTTCTTTGTAAATATAGTACATTTCTTATATAGTACATTTCTTTGTAAATACTGTACGTGTCATTTCAAATATTGTGCATTTCATTGTAGAGTACATTTCATTATAGTACGTTTCTTTGTAAATATAGTATATTTCATTGTAAATACAGTACATTTCTTTGTATATATACATTTCATTGTAAATACAGTACGTTTCATTTCAGATATAGTATATTTTATTGAAAATACAGTATGTTTCATTGTAAATATAATACAAATAATTGAAAATACAGTATGTTTCATTGTAAATATAATACATTTAATTGTAAACGGTACATTTCACTATAGGTATAGTACATTTCATTGTAAATACAGTACGTTTAATTTCAAAAACGGACTTACGGATGTATATAAGATGTTTTACGCAAAATTTGTATCTGTGACAGACGGCTGTCCTCGGCGAGATATTCGTATTGTTCTGGGTGACTTCAATGCGGTATATGGCTGCGATCGAGCTGGCTACGAGATGTCTGTCGGACCTCATGGCTCAGGAGCTGATGCTGGCAGCGAGAATAGCTGACGCTGGCAGCGAGAATAGCCTCCTTTTCCGTGACTTTGCTAGGTCCCAGAAATTGAGGATTTCTGGCTCCTGGTATCAGCGTTCTGACCCGCATCCTTGGACTTAGTACAGCGATACGGGTAGTGTGGCCAAGCAGATTTTCGACATCCTCGTTAGCACTCGATGGAGGATCCTCCAGAACTGCAGGGTGTATCGAAGCGCCGAGTTCTGTGGAACTGATCATAGATTAGCTGTGGCTACTCTCCACTCTAGAACCCCCCGTCGCCCAAATGAACACCTAGGGTGTTTAATTTGGACAGATTGAGGGAGGACGAGTGTGTCCGGGGGTTTGCTGAGGCTATCTCTGGTCGTATCAGCATTTGAGGACCTGACGGACCCTGCTCTTCTGTGTGACACCTTCAAGCATGAAACGCTTGATGCAGCACAAGAATCGATTGGTGAATGCCCAAGAGCAAGACAGAATTCCATCTCACAAGAGACACTAGAAGCCACAGATGCTTGTCGTGCGGCTCGATTGTCAGGGGATCGCAACCTGCACCGTTCTCTGGTGCGCAGGACTAGGTCATTGTTGAGAAGGGATAAGGAACAGTTTATCAGTAATCTTGCAGAGGAGGTCGAAAGCCATTTCCTAGTAAATGACCTTCGTCCTGCCTACCAAGCCCTGAGAAAGCTGAACTCCAAGCCCTCCGCACAAACGACTGCAATCCACTCAGCAAGTGGCCAGATAATCTCAGATCCTGATGGGGTGTGTATGCATTTGGCTGAGTACTTTGAACAGTTCCATTTTTATAGTATAAACAGAGTGCTCCTTTCATCTTCGTGAATTAGGTTCTGGTTCTAGTTCTTATCGTTCTGTTAATGTACGTGTTTAATGCTTACTTTCGTGTTTTACCAGTTTTAAGTGTTTTACTTTTGTTCAAGTGTTTTAATAAATGTATTTTTAAGATTCGTGAGTGAAATTCCTCCTTTTTACTTTAACCCTTTGAAAGAGACAAATGATACCATAACTTGGCTACCTGTGGCAAGCAATTGACAACCTTCTATCAGCCCTTAAGGCTGACACTCACTCCCCTCGGAATTCAACACGCTTACCAGACAAACTCTTGTGGATTAGGTCATTTTTCCTTTTCTTACATACATACTTTCCTTTTTATCAATTTACACTCTTCTAGACGTCTTCCCCTTTCGGTAAATGTATTGTTCCTGGACATACTAACCAGGTGGTGGCAGCGCTAATGAACTAATTAGCAAGAGTAATTAAGTGTCAATCACTACAACCATCTTTCTTTGGTGCCAGCAGGTGGGATGCGAGACACTGTCAGTTGCTTGTTATTTTGGTCTTATTCAGTTAGAGCCAAGGCATGGTGATGAATTAGCGAATGCTAGATCTCTTTACAGTTTTAATCATTGCTATAGTTCTGTTGTGATAAGCTAATATGCCGGGTAAGAGGAGTAAGCACTTAAGGCAAAGTGAAGTGGGTGCAGATTCTAGTAACATAACTGTACCTTTAATTAATAACCAGAGTAACGGTAACGAAGTAAATATGGACCTTTCCATGTATGAAGAACTGACGGCTCGTTGCAATGACCTTGAGCAATGTTGTTCAGAATGATACGAGGGTTTATTAAGGAAGACTAGCCCCCCTAACACTTCTAATGTTACACTTGTCACACCAACAGCTATTGAGTATGTGATACATAGAGAAGATTCGGTGCCAAAGTTTAAAGCGGAAATATGGGCAGCCATTAAAAAGAAATCAGGAAGTAGAATCCTGGTTACGTGCAATTGAGAATCTTGTTAGGCTATATATACATATATATATATATATATATATATATATATATATATATATATATGCAAATATATATGTATATATACAGATATAGTTTTATATACATATATATATATATATATATATATACATATATATATATATATATATGCAAATATATATGTATATATACAGATATAGTTTTATATACATATATATATATATATATATATATATATATATATATATATATATATATGCAAATATATATGTATATATACAGATATAGTTTTATATACATATATATATATATATATATATATATATATATATATATATATATGCAAATATATATGTATATATACAGATATAGTTTTATATACATATATATATATATATATATATATATATATCGGCATTGACATCTAGGTATTTTGTGGCATCAATTGTGTGACTTGTTCAAACTTAGGTCATAAATCACCAAAAATCTATAATGGAAAAAATGTACTGTCTCATAAATAAAAGATTTTCATTTTTTATCTGTTGATATCTCCTATTTTATATAACTCTGACGCGTGGCGTTTTATTGCTATATATCTCAATAAGCCTGATATCATATAGATTATACTTTCAACTTACTTGTAAAAGACTTGAAATCTGCATACATTCTGAATTCACAAATCATATATCATCAGGCGTAGAAAAAATACAGGAATATATATTTTTGAATTCGATTAGATTACTTCATTAGAGTAACAACAGAACCTCGTTAGTAGATTTGGACAAAAACATGTCTGAGCGTAGGAACAAGCATCGAAGCAGATCTGGCGAGGGTCAAGGTCAAAGAATCCGGGGAGCACTCTACCTACTAATGGATATAATGACAGCATGGTCGCCCATAAGGCCCTAATTTTGATGATTTATAAATTGATTGGTCGATCTTCCCATGAAGTTGATGGCCTTCGTCTCGTAAATGGATACCTTGGCACTGGCACCGGATACCTTGGCGTACCTAACATCGCGTTTGTGTTCGTTTGTTTAAGAGTCTTACCAGTTTTTCCTATGTTATATTTAGGACATCATATGCAGCGTAAATACCAGGGCAAAGTTCAAAAGCATCTTTAACTGCATGTTGATTCAACAGAGATTTACACATTATGTAAATAAATTCGATGCCAACATTTTCAAAATAGCGTTTATCATGAGAGCTTGGTTGTAAGGAACAACTAATAACTTACTCGCACTCTTCTTACAACTGATCTGTGTATACAATTTCGTTTCCGTTTTCTCAAAAGAGAAGGAAACTACTTCCTCAACTTTCAGGGAGGACTGGAGTGGGAGGTCTCATATAACATCAAAGTTTAGTAATTTTGAGCTTCTGAATAAGAATCTGAGGCCTGAATCTAAGTTAGCTCACTCTGGTGGCGTCATTCCCATCCTTTTCGTTCACGGTAGCAGAAAGGTGAAAATAAATTTATCGTAGACATGGAAACTAGAATCAGAATAATCAGAATAGGCAATTGATATGATAACTTGCAAAAGCGTGGACAGCTGGTTATGATCTATGATTGACTGGCGAGGAAGTACGGTCCTGTTCTATACACACTTTCGTTCGTCTTGACTGTGTTTAGCTGAGTAATGGCGATTAAAATAGAAAAGAAGAGTTTCTCACCCTCGCTGCTAGTAAAAGAGCTGTCGGGAAATATGTACAGTATTTACGACAGAACCAACCCAGAGGAA
>NC_061855.1:8854606-8864606 GCF_019202785.1 Penaeus chinensis | reverse complement strand
GCTGAAAATCTCAGATGATACAGTGTTGTATAGGGATGGAATTCCTACCTAGATGAAATATTTCCTATTTCCCCTTTTTTGAAACACAAGAGAGACAGACCTCTGGTACAAGCAGTATCATCAGCGATAAGGGCAAGAAGGGAGCAGCGGCAACCGCAGTAGCCTTGTCCCAGGACAGCAGAGAAGCCAGCAGGTAGGATGCCAGCAACCCAACGCAGCCAAACAGCTCTGGCAGGACCGAAGCCAGACCTCTGATCCTTGGGGGGCACAACTCCGCTACCAAGGGCTGCACCACTGTGTACATCACCGCAGCAGTTGACGCCAGGAGAGCTCTGCCGAGGTACAGGAGCCACAGGTAGGGACTGAATGCCTGCAGGAGCCAGAAACCGGCCACAGGGAACATCGTAAAGACTAGCAGACGCCTCGGTCCTATGTGTTCCGCTACGGAGCCCGCCAGAGGGGAGATCACGAAGCCCATAATGAACGTCAGAGATACTGGAAAGGAAACGTAAATTGTAAAAGCAAATCGGAAACCACATTGTCAGATTGTAAATTATCATAACGTATCAATTAGATCACCACCGGCCTCCGCACATGAAACAGAAGCCTCATGCCTTTTGAGGAAGCTTAAAAAACCCTTAGACAATCACCAAGCCAAGCTACATCGTCCTCAGTCACCGTGAACCTGCTGGTATCCTCCTGGAGCTTTGGCAGGACTGCAGTCCAGCCGGACATCATGCCGTTAAGGAAGTTCGTGCCGCCAACCGCAGCCAAACAAACCACCTGTTCGTTGGTATTGAGTCGTTTTGTATCTCAACGTAACACGAAACAGCAATTTAAGTTAAACCGATATACCAGCTCAGCAAATATTACATTAAAAAGGGGTTGTTGTTGCAAATTTCGCAAATTGTGTTACTGCAATCATGTATGGTCAGTGCACTCATTTGTAGAGACACAAAATGGCTTTAGAAATCATGAGATTGGAGTCTTTCTGACCTGTCTTGCTGTTAAGGGAGTCTTCCCATTCGCGGGTTCCTGTTTCCTGTCTTCGCTCTGATTCTCCATCCTGGTATTAGAGAAAGAAAATATTTGAATATGATACGGTCATAATTATATATGTCAAACGGAAAATGAAAGTATTGTCGATTTTTGTGTTAACTGTGTTATCATGTATTTTATTTTCCTATTATTATTACCAAAGTTTTATTGTTATTGCTAGTAGATGCAAATATAGTAGTAGATGTAGTACCAGTACCTATGGTAGTAGTTATGGGGGTGTTAGTAGTAGTAAGTAATATTATTATCATTATCATAATGATAATTATTATCTTTACTCTCCTTTTTCCTTATCATCAAGATCAATGTCATTGGCATTCTATTATTACTGATACCATTATTATAATCATCATTAGCGTTATCATTACTGACATTACCATCACAATCATCATTATCATCATCTTCACCACTATCATCAAGACCACCATCCTCATCAACACCATCATTATTATCACCATTATCATTAGCAGCATCAACATCACCATTATTATCATCACCGTCACCAGTTAAATTTGGGCATTGAAATCACTGTCGTCCTAAAATGAATAAAGAAATATGCCTTTATTGAAAGCCTCTGCCAGCATGAGCGAATATGCTTATAATTAATAACTGCCTCGCCATATTTCACTTAGCTAGCGCTTCGTCAGCGTAGATAACTTCGTGACGTTATTCTGTTACCATTTCATTTTTATGTGGAATTATTCAGCAAACCTTGTCTAGAAGGAGTAAACATGATTGTTTCCCATTGGCTTATTTCATGTATTATTTGTTTGTGGGGATGGAAACCGGATGCACTGGTCTCGTACGCTTATTAAGTGCCAACGTGCGATACACACACACGCACACACGCACGCACGCACGCACACACACACACACACACACACACACACACACACACACACACACACACACACACACACATACACACACAATTTCACACACACGCACGCACGCACGCACGCACGCGCACACACACACACACACACACACACACACACACACACACACACACACACTCAATCTCACACACGCGCGCGCGCGAGTGCAGACACACACTGTTTTCCGTTTATTGTGATGGGTGAAACACAGAATTTTCCAACTTCTGTTCCAATAGCATAATATATATGTGAATATTTTAGTTTTTTGTTGATGTTGTTGAATGGTGCTAGGATCTTGCAATTATAATAAGATGATAATAGATTATACCAGTGTTATATCACATCCAAAATTTACATTTTCTTATTTAACGTTAGATAAGAAAATGTAATGTTAAATTATGCATCAATAATTTTTTGTCATTGTTGAATCGAATTCACCTCTCAAGAAATGTAAAGAAAATCAAAGTGACACTTTTTCTATTAATGTTTGTCCTTCTACCGACAATAAAATAAAAAAGATACTAACAACAGCTCCTTTGATAATAACTAAGCAGAAAAATAAATAAGGATAACATTTTTTTTTACAAATAACAAAAAAACAACAACAGCGAAATACATACTTGCTACTGAGCTTACACATCTCACGAAAAAGGTGGCCACCACGGATGAATACAACGAGCATGCGTGACACAACAGATATATAAGGCCTCAAGACGGGTCGTTGCCATAACGCGCTATCTTAATCTTTGTTCTCCCTATGCTGCTTGCCCTCCTCTCCGGGGGGAAAATCTCGAACACTGCTTCCTTACCGTGTAATTGTCGTCTATTTGTTTCTTCTTTGTTGTATGATCATTCTTTGTATCGTACGTCATTTTCAATATATATATATATATATATATATATATATATATATATTCATATATGCATATATACATATATATACATACTTATACATACACACACACATATATTTATATATATATATATATATATATATATAAATATATATATATATGTACACATAAATATACATATACATATATACTCATGTACACATACACACACACACACTCACACAAACATATATTCATATATAGAGAGATATAAATATAGATATATGTATATGCATATAAATATACACACAAATATATTTTCATATATATCATATATATATATACATACATATATATACATACATATATATGTATACATATCTATATATACATATATATACATATGTCTGTATATGTATATGTATATGTATATATGATATATATACATATGCATGAAAAACACAAAGACAGTAACGTGTACACAAAGATGAAAGGGAAACTGCCACGAACAATAAACCGAAATTTCGGTTTATTATTCGTATATGTATAAGTATATGCATATGTATATGTATATGTATATATATATATATATAAATATATATATATATATATATATATATTCATATGTGTGTTTATAGATAGGTATACAAATATATCAAATATGATATACACATTCATATATATATATACATATATATATATACATATACACATATATATACTCACATATATAAATGTACATGCATATACACACAAACACACACACACACACACACACACACACATATATATATATATATATATATATATATATATATATATATTTATATTTATATATATATATGCATATATATACATTATAAGTATTTATAAATAGCTTCTACGTGGCGTACAGAAGCACGTATACGCGTGGCTTCACCGCAGGCGCCCCAACGTGCCCCACGCACCCACCAATACTTAAGGCTCAGGATAACCCAGGTCAGAGACAGTCCTTTCAGAGAGTCCAGCCGATCGCTGCGGGTCAGGGTGACTCCAGCCACGCGCCCCCCCTGCGGGCAGACTAATTACTAAGCCTTACCAAGAAGACTTGTATCCGTGTGAATATCTGTGTTGCTTACGCTTCTCAATAAAAGAGGTTAAGCCAACCGTCCCTTTCACTACTCCTGCTAAACCATATGCTTAAGGTTTTAATAGCCTTTACATACATGCATATATAGGTATGCATATCTATATATACATATATATACATATGTGTGGATATATATATATATATATATATATACATATATATATATATATGTATATATATATATATATACATATATATACATATATATATATATATAGATATAGATATGTGTGTGTGTGTGTTAATATATAAACAGATATATCAAATATGATATTTTGCATGTTGCGTGTTCTGCAGCAGGGTCCTCCTTCGGTCCCGACTCGGATGTCAGTGAATTAGATGATACACGTAAAGGCCGAGATGGTAAGAGAAAAATAAAGGCAACAGAGAGGAATGGAAGATAAGTGCTACCAGCCGGTTATTGTTATATAAATTTGAAGTTTTTAGTGTTAATTTTTACTTCATTTTCGTTTTGTTTTACTTTCACAAAGATAAAGAAGAAAAAAGGGGACGGAAATATAAGTAGCGATCCGCAGGGACCCGGGTTGAACTACAAACCGTCTCTGATAGATATAAGAGTAGATAAGGGAAACAACAACGGCAATCCGCAAGGATTTACTTAAACCAATTCTCGTCACATGGAGAGGAAATGTCTGTTATCATGAACTCGTCACTCGTCACGATTGGCAAAATCGAGATTCATCATCGATCTTTACGCCTACAACTGCGACAGCAACAAACCCTATTAATGAAAAGGTCTCTTTTGTTCTGCGTGGACGAATGAGTGTGTATGTGTAAGCGATAGTGAGCG
Source organism: Penaeus chinensis (assembly GCF_019202785.1). Lineage (NCBI taxonomy): Eukaryota > Metazoa > Arthropoda > Malacostraca > Decapoda > Penaeidae > Penaeus > Penaeus chinensis. Next base: position 8,859,899 of record NC_061855.1, on the reverse strand, counting down.
CGACTGAGAATGAAAGTTAAATGAGCTTACACAGAAAATGAGTCACAAGCACGAAGATTAATATAATGGTATTAATACAAAATTATTTCACTGAATTCACCATTTAATGATATGCGACAGAATGTACGCACTAATGAACTTTGCTTTCTTGAAAGCAAATCTTCCCAGGTCAGTAATGTATTACGCAATCTACAATTCTGTTTATTCTCTATTTCGGATTCATAATAAAATTCTGAAATATCGAGGTAACCAATGTCTAGCTATGTATGTCAGACTACGTAAGAAGTCCCTATACCCAAAATGCCGAACGAAATGCAGTGAACTGAAACGGGAAAATCTATAAATAATCCGATCTACTCTGCGAATCTGTGATGGACGCTCTTAATATTCCCAATGGGTATTTACCACGAATCATACGATCGCTTGGGATATACCCAAAACATGCAAGCGACTTCTAGAGGGTGAGAGAGTGTGATTAATAAGCGAATATTGATTATAGCTGAAACCCTAGTACAACTTAAATGAACGGACATAACTATGGGTCACACCAACTCGGTTTTACCTGTATCGGTTTTACGTGAATCTACTTTCGTAACGTCGGAGCGTAGATATATTAGGCGATTTACGCAACCCCGGGTTCTATTGGGCAAGATTGGGGAAGATTCTAACACTCTATTCAAATAATAAATTATACAAAAATCGCGTTACAAGCTTCGTTCTAGCGCCGATAGAACGTGTCACCAATGAGCAATGTAATGATGTTACGCGTATTCCTATGGTGTAAACAAGTAAATACAACCAATTAACGGGAACAGCGAGCTGTCTCTCAAGCCATCCTTCGTGTAGACCGACTGGAAGTGAGGGAAAGTTAGGTCAAGAACTGAGAGTAGAAATAAATGCTATGATATTCGTGATAAGATAAATCAATTCAGTAAGATAATTAAACAAACTTTAAAGTAAGAATGAATTTCTGAGTCAATCACGAAACTCGTACAAGAAGAGAATTTCGTGAAATAACCGCAAAATCACAATAATTTAATTCCCAGATTGAGAGAAAATCACGAACGCGTTAGATTCGTTGCGGGTGAAACAATATAATCTAAAAACAAAATAAATTAATTGATTACCCAATTAACAATATTCATGCTTGCTGACTGCAGAAAACTGAAATAAGAAATGTGGCTTAAGGTCAGAAGGATCGAGTGAGACGCTGTCATTTCCTATCACAAACATTCCCGCACTTTTACCTAGCGAAACCAAGGTGAGAGTGAGGGGGCGGGCGGCTGGCGTTGACTTGGGCACGGTGACTCCTGGGAGTGAACTGCAGGGTCAGACGAGGTCAACTATAAACGTCATCTAGGCCCTCATTCAGGGAATGGTGCTTAACTGATATACAGCCCAAGCGGTCTTCTGGTCTCATGGCTTACACAAATCGTGCTTATGTGCAAGCCACACACACACACACACACACACACACACACACACACACACACACACACACACACACACACACACACACACACACACACAAACACACACAAACACACACAAACACACACACACACACACACACACACACACAAACATATATAGCTCCGCAATTATTCTTTCCTATGTAGGACCTAGGTCTCTCCCAATTCAAGATTATTTAGCAATACCCTCCTTCCCATATTGTATTGCCCTCATAATCAACCACACTATTTGAACCCATTACTTCTCCTCTTTCCCTCTTTAACACTCCCTAGCTCCCTTTGCTCCTCCCCCTTCTCTCTCTCCTACTCTTTAGCTCCCTTTCCTCCTCCTCTCTCCCAATCCTTGCTCCCTTTCCTCCATCTCCTCGCTCTCTTACCCCCTTTCCTTCTTTCTCTCTCCCTCTTACTCACTCTCTTTCCTTCTCTCTCTTTCTCTCTATGTATATATATAGTATAGCATTAAACAGACAGAAACAGTGACCTTGCCTCACTCTCCCAGATTTCCTGCAGCTGCTGTCCCACGCCTTGTTTCTGGTGGTCGCTATTTGTGCCTGAGGATGACCCGGTCTTCAGTTCACACTCAGAACCCCTGTGAGGAATGCCAAGAGCCATTAACGGTCGCACACGTAGTGGAAAGATGTGCAACATTCTCAGACCAAAGACGTATGTACTTGCTTCCCGCATATACACTGAAAAAATGTATTGGGGGAGGATTGTGACATAGAAGGTCTGATTAGTTTCCTTAGGGAGACTAACATTTTCAATGAAATTTAATTATGCATAATGTTTATGCAATGATTTTATACATTTAGAACATAAAGTATAAGCTTGATTTTTAATATAATATTTATTGTTATTCATAAGACATTTATTGACAGATTTTTTACGTTTTGAATATTTTAACATTTCAATCTAACAAGGTGTTTGCCGCTAATGAGCTTAGCTGTTGACGCGGCAGATAATTCTAAATAATCAATCAATCACTCCCAGAAGTCACCGTGCCCAGGTCAACCACCACCCTCCATCCCACCAGGGCTGGCTGGCGGGGTCGTGACACTGCACTCAGCACTTACGTCAAGACATTGTCTCGTGTGTTCCATTTACTGTGTTGTACTCTTTTATGGAAATAAAGTCAAGCTGTTATACAATTATAACCGCCCTGCTAGCCATTGTTTAGAGGCATCTATAGCTTATTACACTCTCCCTATCTCTCTTACTCACCCTCTTTCCTTCTGTGTGTGATTTCTTTCTCTCTCTCTCTCTCTCTTTTATACTTTTCCCTTACCTATCTCTCTTACTCATACTCTCCCTGTCTGTCTGTCCCTCCCTTTGCACCCTTTCCATCTCTCTCTTTCTTTCTATCTACCCTGCAAAAGTTCTTCACTCAACCTGTTCTCCTCTGCCATTGCCCATCTTTATCTAGTCCTAACGTTTGCCTGCTTTTAAGTTCTTCTGTTTTCCTTTGCGACTTACTACTTTCGCATTCCCTTATTCTTGTTTCTACATACTTTCTCTGAAACACCTTGGCCTGGCGTTCTTAATCTAGAGTCCATAGATGGGTTTTTGCATAAAAAAGTTTTTTTTTTTTTTCTTTAAAGTTTAATAATACTTTGTATCTCATATATGTATGATACAATAAAATTTCAATAAATAAATTACATCATATATATTGCATACAAATTTGTGTCAATGTGATTATTTTAGAGAAGGGCAAAACTAGCAATGGGAGCCTCACACAACACTCGTAACGTTATAATTACGCTTTACTCTGAAGGCCAATCAAGAACTGAAATATCAAGAAGATGAAGTCCCTTGAAGCTAATCGTGTTCGTGTGGATCCAGTAACACCAAGCAACTGGGTCGACTAGAAGAGGGCGCCCTTGATGCACAAGGGAGGAAGATCAAGTACATGTCATTCAAAGGTATAAATCAATGTACTACATGAAAGACAAACGGGAAGGTTGCATTGAAATGTATGAATATCATAAGCTAATGAAAACCATGAGAAGTAAAAATGTCTGAAATACTTATGGAAAAGAAAGACTAATTGTAATCTTCAGGAACTTCCTGGAGAAAAATGAACAAAAGCAATAGGTGTGGCAAAATCAAATTCAAGCAAAACTGTACAGTATCAGTTCTATAAAACAAGCAAAGTCTGTAATCTACACAAAAACAAATATGAGGCCGGTTTGTTGACATTGTGTGAGACCTGACCTAATGAAGATGCATATATACAGACATGCTTATACACAGAAGTGAATCTATCAGTCTAGTCATGCACATTTACCGGGTGGAAAGATAGATAAATGTACATCTATTATATAAACAATTATCCATTTTTTTGTGTATTTGCTTGTCCATATATATAAGTATTAATTGCGTCGAGCCTCACACAGTTTAAACAAACCGGTTGATGGTCTTTAAACTAGTTTCACACAGGACAACCCATAAAAATATCTATCACCATTTTGCTTTCTATTGTTTATTCAGTTCGTTCAAATCATATCATCAAAATATCCCATAATGCTATACCTCTGCACTACCCTCAAATTAAATAAACCATCCTTTGCTATAATGAAGTGCACATAAGGACAGTAATATGAACCAAAGTGATATTTTGCAAAAACATCTTCAAGCCCATCACGCCTACCAGACTCTACGGTAGGTATGTTGGCTCACCATTTTTCGACTGTTTCTTGGAACTCGATCATTTAAATTATACAGTACACTGTAGAGTATTAATGTTGATGGGAATAATTATGGTACAGTGTACATTCCTTTCAATGGTTATCGGCTAACTTATCTTAAAACGATGAAGAATCCCCTTGCTATATTAGATCCGCTTCTTCAAATGTTATTTAGGGGAATAACTTATAATATATAATACCTATCTGTCTATATAATCTTATACTAGTTTTCAGATATTTATTTCACTTTGGTAGTATCTTGTGGCCCAGAAGTGTTTTTTATTTTACTTTCCACTGAATTCATTATGTCTATTTCAAATGCAGGGTTGCCTTGTGCTTGCACGTTTTTCTTCGTAGATGTGAAGGCCTTTTCCAGGTCTTGTAAAGTTCGCCCTTTCGTCTCGGGAATGAAGAGCAGCACCAGCGGGACGATGGCCAGATTTGCTCCTCCATATAAAAGAAGCGTCAGGCCGAGGCCCAGGTAAGATATCTCCTTCAGGAACACGAGGCTTATGGTGAACAGTGTAACAGAATATGCGAAAATTATTAGTGAAGCTCCTAGAGACCTGACGGGTGTAGGGAGGAGTTCGCCGAGATACGCGCATGGAATGGGTCCCAGACCAATGCCATAGCTGATCACGAAGACTATCACGGACGCCAAGGGCACCCATTCAGTTCCTTCTACCTCCAAGATCAGGAAGGCTCCAGCGACGCCCTCTGACACAGCGCAGATCAGTGCTGTTGCCACAAGTAAGGGTCTACGCCCCAAGACGTCCAGAATGCAAGCAGACACACATGTGCTTGCAAGTCGACCAATGCCTATAAACACTGTGCAATAGAAAGCATTCATCTGCACTCCCGCCTTGCGGAACATATACACTGTGTAGTAGAACACCGGTCCTTTCCCGCCGAGTTCTCTCAGGATAAATATGCTTAGTAAGAGCAGCACTGGAAAGGCATTTTGTTTTTTCTTTAGTTCCCGCAACTGAAATAAAGGAAGGCATGATTAGCATCTCCTTTGTCTCACCATATCAAACATTGAATTAGATAGATATTAACCAAGAGGGCAGTCCGAATGATTTTGTTTAACATCAGCCACTAATAAGGAAATAACATTGTATATCAACCTGTATA
>NC_061855.1:8844606-8849606 GCF_019202785.1 Penaeus chinensis | reverse complement strand
GAATATATGTTTCCGCCCACGTATCTCCAAATAGCTTTAGCTGTAGGAATAATCTTGTCCAGATCGAGACCACTCTCCTCGTCACTTATTCACTGTTCTAGTGTGGCTTCCAGCTCTCTCCACCTGCGCACTGTTCTGCATTCGTTATCATTAGAAATTATACAACTATGCAGGGTTATATATATTTTTTTCTATATCTATGATCTCTCTTAATGCGAGGTCTGTCTTGGTGAGTACGAGTGTTAACCCAGCAAACGCCTTGGCAGCGGGAGGAGGCATCCGAGAGTGCGACGGTGAGTTTGAAGAATGTTAGCGAAATATTCTTCGTTTCTGCAGAGGTATTCAGAGGGAACTGGCTGATCTCGATCGGGAAATTAAACCCAACATTACGCATGCTATTTGGGAGTGTTTATACCGGAAAATAATGTACATCATTTCCACAATATCATCGTTGATGTTATCTTCATTGTATCTATAGCCAAGTTTATGTCCGCTGTTGTAAACAGGAAGGACCCGGCTGAGGTGACTGAGTTCTAGGGCGAGGATACGAGGGACCTGGTTGGGGTGACAGGGCTCTGTGGTGCAGGGAGGAAGGGTTTGGCTGCTGCCGCGATAGAGCTCGGGCAAGTTCGGGCTGTGGGGGTAGAGCTCTGGACGATCCAGGCTGTGGATTCCCTACAGGAAAAGTATTTGTCATTTTATTATTATAGTGAATCAGAGTCAGCACTGTTATTTAAATGTTAATGCACTCTTTGTTTTTTCTGCTTACCTTACAGAGACGATTGTTGAGGAAGGATCTTAGCACCTTTGGACGCCTTCCCCACGCCAGATGTAAGAAGTTGGACATAAGTTGTTAAGCTTAAATTAGTTTGATGCAGTGGATAATTACATTGTTTAACAGATAAATAGTAATAACACCATGCACCTATGGGTTTGTAATATATGTTTCATTGTGAAAAAGATGTATCTTACCTTGCTAACAGCATTGTTGGTGATGATGCAGTCTTGTGTTGATTACACTCGGGCAGAGCAAGCAAAGATAATTTTCGGTCAGCTTTTGACCACAGTATTGGTAGAAACGAACAGTTTGGGCCATGGTGAGGACTTTCACAGAGGAGATGACATTAATGTTTAGGTAGACTATTTCCCACCTTTTACATCGAGGACGAGGGATGCATTACACTCGTGCATATTTTGATTTAGTAAGTGCGTGCTCTTCTAATCATTTAGGAATTGAATAGTATGTGCAGAGTTATACAAGAGTAATAACATTCATATAATTTGTATTATTTCTTGTAAAATAACTGTTAGTTAATATATAATTTGATGTATAATGTTAAGCAACGGGCGCATAACTTCCTTATGTATATATGTGTAGGAAAGTGGCTGAGGTAGATGGGACTGTGGTGAGGGGGTTGTTTGGCATAAGGTTCTGGTTCAGGTCAAAATGAATTATATCTGTTATATATACGTTAGACGTAGTTACTTGATGTAGCATGCATACAAGGTCAACAGAAGCGATTATCATTTATTGATGGCCATACAACTAAACAGTTCATGTTATATCATGTTACGTGCATTGGGTAAATATTGAGATCAATAAAAGCAATTATCATTTAGTAAATGTCTGGTGCACACATTAAAAGGCAATTATCTACCAGTAACAGTCATCATCATGACCAGGTTATGTTACGTCATGTGATGTAATATATATATATATATATATATATATATATATATATATATGTATATATGTATATATATATGTATACACATGTATATGTATGTGTGTGTGTGTGTGTGTGTGTGTGTGTGTGTGTGTGTGTGTGTGTGTGTGTGTGTGTGTGTGTGTGTGTGTGTTTATCCATCCATCTATCTATCTTATCTATATTGTGTATATAAATGTAATATATTTTATATATATATATATATATAGATGGATAGATAGATATAAATTGTGTGTACATATAATATATGCATATATATATATATATATATATATATATATATATATATATATATAGTATATATATTATTGTATACATATATATATCATATATTATATATATATATATATATATGTTATATACATAGTATATATTATATATATACATATATATATAAATATATATATATATACACATGGTTGCCTAGGAAAATAAATAGAATGAAATAATAGCATGATAGCTTTCTTCTAGATTATACAGAGTAAACACGTGAATGGATTGGAGAAGTCTCTTCTATATCATGCATAAAACATGCATGGTAATTATATATATATATATATATATATATATATATATATATATATATATATATATACTGGGTTAAGGGCTTGTCCAGCAAAAATAATAGTACAGAATGAGAGCAAAATACAATAGAAATGTAAATAGATTCTTAACATACACACACATATGTATATGTGCATATATATCTATATCTATCTATATATCTATCTATCTATCTCTATATATAAACACAGACACATACACGCGCGCGCGCGCATATATACAGCTTTATCCTAGCTCACAGATTTTCTCTTCATTGCGATGGTATCAAATGGGGAAGAAGTGTTCCCTCTCCCTTCTGCTGAATTCGGCAAGTCCATTTCAAACGCAGGGTTGTCTTTCTCTTGCACTATTTTCTTCTTGGATGTGAAGGCCTTTTCCAGGTCTTGCAAAGTTCGCCCTTTCGTCTCGGGAATGAAGAGCAGCACCAGCGGGACGATGAGCAGGTTTGCTCCTCCGAATAAAAGCAGCGTCAGGCCGAGGCCCAGGTAAGATATCTCCTTCAGGAACACGAGGCTTACAGTGAACAGAGTAATAGAATAACCGAAGTTGATTATTGAAGATCCTAGAGACCTGACGGGTGTTGGTAGGAGTTCGCCGAGATATACCCACGGAATGGGTCCCAGACCAATGCCATAGCCAATCACGAAGACTATCACGGACGCTAAGGGCACCCATTCAGTCCCTTCTACCTCCAAGATCAGGAAGGCTCCAGCGACGCCCTCTGACACAGCGCAGATCAGTGCTGTTGCCACAAGTAAGGGTCTACGCCCCAAGACGTCCAGAATGCAAGCAGACACACATGTGCTTGCAAATCGACCAATGCCTATAAACACTGTGCAATAGAAAGCATTCATCTGCACTCCCGCCTTGCGGAACATATACACTGTGTAGTAGAACACCGGCCCTTTCCCGCCGAGTTCTCTCAGGATAAATATGCTTAGTGTGAGCAGCACTGGAAAGGCATTTTGTTTTTTCCTTAGTTCCCGCAACTGAAATAAAGGAAGGTACGATTAGCATCTTCCTCTTTCTCATACCATATAAAACTTTACATAATGAATTAAATGTAAAATAATCAAGAAGGCAGTCCGAATGATCATGTTTAACATCAACTCAGCTTCCTCAGCAAAACTAAATGAATAGTATTGTCTACCTACCACTATACTTCCACCTCTATATCTTATATCTGTCGATCAAATGAAAGCTAGCCATGAAAATGTATAATGCGACAATTGACCTGGTCCTTGACTTCGCTCTGCCCGTGGGTCGTCGTGCTCCTAATCGCCTGCAGTTCTTCAGCCACACTGCCGTCACGACCCAAAAGAAGTCTTAGAGATCTCTCAGCTGCGTCGATCTTATTTTTTCTTACTAGCCAGTATGGGGACTGAAAGCAAAGTCATAATTCAAAAGTATATAGACATATATATGTTGTATATTTATAATTAGGTTTGACGAGAGAGGAAGCATTTAATTTGTCTGTGTTATAGAAAGAATCTCATATATGACCAAGAAACAAACCTCTGGTACAAGCAGCATCATAAAGGACAGGGGCAGGATGGGGACAGCAAAAACTGCAGTAGCTGTGTCCCAAGGCAAAACAGAAGCTAGTAGATAGGATAACAATAACCCTGCAGAGCCGAACGCCTCTGGAAGCGCTGTAGCCACGCCTCTAATGTGGGCCGGAAACAATTCTGCAGCCAGCGGGTTCATGACCGTGTACACCACTGTGCTGCAGATCGCCATTAGAGCTCTCGCGAGGTAAAGGAGCCACAGGTAAGGGCTGTAGGCCTGCACGAGCCAAAGCCCAGCAACAGGAAGCGTTATGATCATGAGCAGCCGTCGCGGACCCACGCACTCTGCTATAGGTCCGGCCAATGGGGCGGTGATGAAACTCATAATTAAGACCACAGATACTGTAAAATTGAAAGTAAATTTAGAATACCACTTTTAGTTTTTAACTGATGTTTTCAACATGCAAAGCGTTAGTGTTCTTAAACAAGTGTCTCATGAGCACAACAACCATCAGAAACTCACCGAGCCATGATACATCGTCCTGAGTTACCGTGAACCTGCTGGTGTCCTCCTGGAGCTTAGGCAAGACCGCGGTCCAGCCAAACATCATGCCGTTGATAAGGTCCGTACCGCTCACCGCAATCAAACTCACCACCTGTTGAGCATATGCAATTGAAGTGCAAAATGTCTATATTAGTATATATATACGCAATTATTTTTTTCTATAATATGATCACCGTTTTTTCTCTATTAGCTAATTGAACTGAAGTATTTTTATTAGCGATATTTTTTGTCGGATCTCTCTTGCTACATAACCAATGTATCAATTTTTTCTAATATTAGTAAAATTGATTATGATTTAGTAAATGAAGATACTCTTGGCGTTTGAGCTTTGCATACCTGTCTTGATGTTAAAGGAGTCTTTTGAACCCTGGCTTCCATACTTGCGTCTGTATTTTCTTCGTTATGACTGAAATTGTAAAGAAAATTGCATGGCTGTAACACCTTTGACATTTTTGTGAAAGTCCAACATCCCTCCCATCTCTAAGCAATAGTCCCCTGGGTACCAATGGAATAACAAACTTCCACGCAGTCAAGGGGACCAAAGCTCATGCGAAAACCACCTGATTCTAACATTCGCGAGCTCAGATCATGGATAATACATCATGACTGATCCTAATGCTAAAAATCCAACTTCTT
>NC_061855.1:8829606-8837106 GCF_019202785.1 Penaeus chinensis | reverse complement strand
ATTGGAGAAACCACGCCTTGGAAATAACAGATAGTGCCCTTCTGGATAAAATATTTGAGTGGTTCTCAGAGAGGGCACTACAGTTGGGTGACCAGCATCCATCCCAACCGACAAGTAGAAGTTGTATTAACAAGGCTGAGAATCGGGCACACAAGACTTTCATGACTCATGGGCCAATGATGGCTAAAACTGAAGTATACTGTGAGGAATGCCAAGAGTCATTAACGGTCGCACATATGAGGGAAAGATGTGCAACATTTTCAGACCAAAGAGGAAGTTACATGTCTCCCCATATACACTGAAAAATGTATTGGGGGAGGATTATGACAGGAAACTAATATATTCAATAAAATCTAATTATGCATGTGTATGCAATAATTTTATATATTTAGAGCAAAATGTTTGTGCTTTGATTTTGAATATAATATTTATTTAACGTTTTAAATATATTAATATTTCAGTCTAGCAAGGTGTTCGCCGCTAACGATCAATCAATCAATCTCAACCAACACCCACTTTTGGTCAGTTTACCATATTGGCGGTGATAGATTTTGTATATATGCTATTTTATTCCATTTATATGTTTATATTGTATGATTATTTTATATGTTTTCATTTTGCATTACCTTATGTATATATTGTCCCTGTTTACTTTTACATATTTGTAATTCTGTTTGTACACTTAAAGTTCAGATCCGGACATTTTTAATTTTTCAATGGTTCTTTTTGACAGTACTGGTGATGGATATCTTGTTGTCTTCGAAACTTCTAATAAACAGTGTATGTAAAAGAATATTATATTTCTATTAGAGTATATTTATAACCAACAACATTGTTTTCTAAGAAAACAGGGACAGCATTTCTCCTTCAGGTGAATTAATTATTTTCAGAATATTAAAATCATAACTCTTGTAATGAAGGGATTAAGGAAACTAATGTTAAAGTTTCATGCATTTTATTTTTTTCTATTACATTTCCAACTGCAATATGTTATATAGTTTGCTTTAAAAAATACATTGTTTCTAAATCAGTCACAGGAGAGTTCTTAAAAACTTCATAAGTGTAACTGGCAAGCCATGCTTACCAAAATAGCCACCAAAAGTATGCAGGAAATGTATAATTCCTCAGACCTTTCTCGTACGACGTCCAACGGAAAATAACACAACATATAATTTTCCCACTATTGTGAAAACCCACAAAGCCATGTAACTAACACATTTAGTGTTTGTTAGTCCTACATATGTTCGTACCCAAGAGTGTTCCAAGAGACGCAAGCAACCATTCGTGTTGGTTAGGAGGCCCGGTGAACAGAAGCCTTCAGCATAGGTTCTTCTATGGTCTCTTTTTCTCGAAGTTCGTCCACATGAGGTACTTCTTGCCAGTGAATTTTGGGCGCGACCAGATTGTACTGTTAGAGTGCCAATCTTGAGGGCCTTCCTGGACTTGAAAAAGGCCACATTGCAGAGGGCAGCAACTCCATACCGGCTGAATTTCTTTGCAATCAATAAGGTGTCTCTTCTTCACAAACATGTCCATGGCCTCTGAAACAAGGACTGCGGCAGATATCTAGGTATGCATAATAAATTGTGGAGTTTAAGATGGAAAAAGCATGGCCCAGGAAATCATTCATCTGGTGGCCTGGTAGAGGGAATGTTAGATATACCATCACACTTCACCCCCCAAAATAGGCATCAGTGTGTAAGTTCTCTTCATTTGGAGGAATTAAGAGGGACACTCTCCTTTTTAATATGGATAAGAGTGCATCAGGGGTAATAAAAGTTGGTGAAAGTCTGCCAAAGTTTGCTTTTCATGGTGCTCAAGAACTCCCAAAACAAAATTTTGCCTTTCCTCTACTCCTCGGAAAATAGCCTGGTAGTTCTTCAAAACAGAAATACACAAAAATATCCTCTCTACTACATCTATGATCCCAATAGTTTCATCCATTCTGTCCAGTGCCCTCGCTGTTTCATCCCTCCAAATAATAACAGTATCTAACAGGTCAGTTGTAACAGCCTAACAATCTATCTTTCCAATCTATCAGATTCCATTATTTAGTTGTGCAACATATTTATATCGTTATTAGTTATTCCCCATTATCAAAGCTGTAATATTGCTAACCAAATTTAGTAACTCCCAGAGAGAACGTTTCTGTCGGTCTGACCTAAAAAAAAATCTTGAATAGTTGTCATATGATTGTCTATATTCATTCTCATATTGTCAATTATCATGACAATTGTGTTAGCAATCATTATTCTTTTTTTTTCCAACATACGATTTATCTCTGGATAGTTCATTTCTGATACCCAAAGCTTCTTTAAACTATCCTCAGTCTCTTCTAATATTTCTCCTATTTTCTCTAAAAACTCTCCCTCGTTTATTTTAACAGGAACAGTCAGTATTCTCGACGTTTAAGTTACCTTCGAATAGCAGCATGGGAGTCTTTGGACTTGGCTGTGGGCATCCCTACAATTTGTTGATATTTGATAGATTTGATACACAATAATTTCAGAATAACCCCAGTTTTATGCACATGGCCCCACGGTTAATTTTTAATTATTTTGCATTCACTGTATACTCTTTTTTTACCCTAGGTTATAATCTGTACTTTTTGTATCTTTCTACTAGAAGTTATATACACAATTGTTTACCCTTTTTCTCGGTTCAGGATTTTTCTCTGAATCCCCCAGCCTTTCCAAACAACGGTTGTACTCTAATTTTGTTTCAATATTTTCATCTGTTGGGTAGACCTTATCTATATTATGGACATGTCCCCTTGTTAACTACATTTCTAAATTCAACCTTTCTACATATTTTTTGCGTTCTTTCTCGTCAGCAGTTCTCTTAATTTCAAATACTACATCACTGATCTTTTCTATAACCTTGTATGGGCCTGTATATAACGGCTGCACTATTTTACTCAACCCCACCTTAGAAATTGCTTTAAAATATACCCGGTCTCCTTCCATGATTTGAGAAAGCATGGCATAGGGTCGATTCCTCAACCTTCTCTGGATTTCTTCCTCGATACATTCTTTACATCTCATAATATTGTTTGAGCCCATGACTCTCGTCTCTTGTAACTAATCCTCATCATTATAGCAATGAGCTATGTTCTTTGAAAATTGGGTATACAGAATATGAAGGCCCCAATGCTTTAACGTGAAACAGGTTTTTTTTTTGTTATCACTATAATAAGCAGTATTGTAAGCTAACTCTGCCATAGGTAGCATTCGAGCTTACACTGACGGACCATCATACGCAAAAAAAAATTAATGTACCATTTACTCTTTCCACTTGCCCATTTGAGCTTGGATGACATGGAATAATTGTATATTTGTCAATCCCATATTCTTCTATCAAAAAGTATTTTTTCAATGCATCTACTACTGTACAAATATAACAAAAAACACCTGATTCCAGATATGGATCCACTATATCCATATGGACACGCTCAAAAGGCTTTGAAACCTCATCATACCTTAAGAGAGGAATAGGGATATGTTCACCTGGCTTACAACGCAAACATATTTCGTAAAACAAACTATACCCCTTTACTAACTTCTCTTTAAAATCACCAGCACACCTCCATGCCCTGCAACAGGATTTGAATGAGCTACCTTAATGCTGTACTTTGTACAATTCTGGTAACACTCAAAAGACCTTTCTAAAAGGCTCCTCCAAACGTTATACAATATCCCATCAGGTCGTGCTTGATAATTTTTTATTTTCCCAGAAACCCCTTCAAACTCCTCTTTAGAGAGTTCACTTTCACCTCATAACTTAAATTTTACATAACCCCAAAGAAGGTCTTCAACATTTCGTAAGCTATTTGTCCCCTTACATCTATGGTCTCAATGCCAAACACAAGGAGATACAACTCCTACCTAGCATTTGCAGGATAGACTCTATGTTTGACAAGGGGTATCGGTCCTCCTCAATACATTCGTTAAGAGCTCTGAAATCAAGACTTAACCGCAACCCTCTATCTTTCCTCAACACAGTCTTGGTCCTAATCTCGTCTCTGTATTTCAACGGGATGGAATAGGTGTTGTTATTAACTGGAGGACCTCGGACACTAATTTCGTGGAAGAAATCATTCGAAATAGTTATCACACCCTGTAATTAATTTGTAATCACCTACTACAATGTGAGAGGTCAATTAGCCGAGTAGGAAGTAGGCTAAGCCAGTGAAAGTGAATTATAACACCCTGTAATTACTTACTACAAAGTGGAAGGTCAATTACCCAAGTAGGTATTTAGCCCTTAAGGAAAGCAACTCATTTACTGCTAGGCAGGTGCATACAAGGGATGTAGGCCTATTTATCATTTAGTGATGCTCACACTATTGACAGGTCATATCATAAATTACATATCTTACACATATGTGGGATCATTAAAAGCAATTAGCATTAAGTACATGGTTCTGGTGCGCTCACCACATGGCAATTATTTTCCTGGAACGGTCAAGACCAAAGTCGCATAGTCATGTTGCAACATGTGATGTAATTATTACACATCTTGTCATTAACAGAAGGGGCATGGTGGTCTATTTGTCCAATTTCCAACGACTTATGTGTGTATATATATACATATATGTATATATATATATGTTTATATATGTGTATATACATATAAATATATATAAATATATATATAAATATATATATAAATATATAAATATATGTGTGTGTGTAATAATATATAAGCTTTCAGATTTCCTCTCCATTGTGGTGGCATCAAATGGGGAATAAGTGCGTCCTTTACTTTCTGCTGAATTTGACAAGTCCTCAAATGCAGTTATATCTCTCGCTTGCCCATTTTTCTTCCTAGTTATAAACACCTGTCTTGTAAAGCAAGTCACGGAAATTAAGAGCAGAACCAGTGGGGTGATAGCTAGATTTACTTCTCCAAATTAGAAACAAAGTCAGGCCGGTGTTATTCTCAGGAGGACCTTGGAATGAGTAAATAAGTAAAGATGATTATTGAAGTTCCTAATGTGCGCATGGAATGGGTCCCAGACCGATGCGATAGTTGATCACTATAACGGACGTCAAGGCACCCATTCAGCCCCTTCAACCTCCAAGAAGAGGGAGGCTCCAGCAATACCCTCTGACAGAGCACATATCAGTTCTGTTGCCACAAGAAAGGGTTTACATCCCACCACAAGCAGTTGTCGCGGACCCATGCATTCTGCTTTTGAGCCGGCCAGTGGGGCAATTATGAGACCCATTATTAGGGTCAGCGATACTGCAAAATTAGTGAATTCTGAAACACAACTTTGATTCTTTGATTATCTTTTTTTACATAATGCAAAGCATCAGTATTTTTAATTTTTAGGTCGTGCGTTCCTTTTTACTTGGCCTATAGACAATAATAATATAATAAAAAGACTCATTTAAATGACTTTAAACTAATGCCCATGAAAGCACAGAACCTTGTGTGTCTACGTCAGTGGACGATAAGTGCGGTCTAAGGGTAAACAAAGTATTTCCATGAGCAACAGCCCTCACATACTTACTAAGCTAAGACACACCACCCTCGGTCTCTGTGAACCTACTGGTGTCCTGGAGCTTGGGCAAGACCACACTTCAGCCACGCCCATCCCATTAATGAGATCCGCACCGCTCACTGCAATCAAACTCGGCACCTGTACAGCAAATGCAGATGAAGTAAGAAAGTCATCTGTATAAGACATATCAGTTATTTTCTATTGTTATTTTATGAGAATTACATTTCTCCTTGCCATAGAACTTTAGTTGCCTTTAATATTCGTATATGTTTTGCTTCACTCGCTTAGCTTATTACCAAAATATTTATTTACAAATAACAAAGAAGGTAATTATAATATAGTAAAAGGAGTTTATACTTACCTTTTTCGGTGGCAAAGGTAGATATTGAGCTCTAGCTTCCGTCCCTGCATTTTGCTCGTCTGGCTAATGATGAAACAGAAGAAATGGAAATTCAAATTATCTGGCGGTGCTCACAGTGGTGCTGGCACTAGAACTATTGCTGTCATTATTATCCTTACTACTTTTTTTCATTAGAATGATGTGTATTATTTCAATAGAATAAAAGACAATAATGGCTACGATAATTATTGTACTTATTAACACGATATTAATAATGTTTACAACAATAATTACGGAACTGAAACAACGGGTTTATAAGTCCTTTTGTCACTTTTGGGGTATTCATATCCTCACTATCACTGCTATAGGCTAAACTGAAACTAACGCTTTCAGAGATTCTGGGGTGACTGATTAAAGCCCATATAACATCAGGTCTCCACACTACTGGACGAATATAGGACGTTTCTGCACATCAGCCGCCTCGCGGTCAAGGGGAGTAGGCTAGTGTGGGTCATCAGTCTAATCTGCTCCAATTCTAATGACCAGCGAGTTCTTTATTGTACAGTCGTAGCCTGTCAGTGGCATCATATAAGGGAAAAATCTACATTTATGATAAAGGAGATGATTTTAATGATGACGATGACGACGACGATGATGATGATGATGGTGATGGTGATGGTGATGGTGATGGTGATGGTGATGGTGATGGTGATGATGATGATAATGTTCATATATATAATTATCATTATATTATCACCATCATTATTATATATTCATTTCTATTTCCATTTCAATAATGATAATAATTACAATTATTATAATTATTATTATTATCTTACTATCATTACTATTTTATTAGTTTTATCAGTATTATTACTATTTTTAGCATTATAATAATATCATTAGGTTGCGTGGCAGTCCTGTTCTTTCTTTCTCTTTCTCTTTCTTTTTTCTTTTTTTCTCTCTCTCTTCACGTTCTTTTTTTCTTTCCGCGCTGGAATCCCTTGGTTATTAGTTGTTGTAGCCAACCCCTCCATCCATGCAGGTTCCGGTTACACTGTTGGATGCCAAACCAGAACCATCTACACGATAGATGGAAGGCTCAACTTGATTCTTGCTAGTAATAGAAAAATATTTTGTCAAGAAGAATGTGAAGAGCATCACATTTTTTTTTTTTTTTTCTAATGTGACGTACTGCATCCAGTGTCTCATTTTCATTACACGTTTGTTTATATTCTGGAGTCAATCGAGGATCTATTAATGCTTGCAGATATCTATTATTTTTAATAACCCAAGGCATATTTTTATACCATTGGTTAAAAAAAGCTATTAATTAATTCACTACATATATGGTGGCCGGGAGACCTCGCATGACTGGCGACGGGAGCTCGAGAGATAGTGTTGCCCTCCACCTAATGTGCAGTCCTGGGTTTGTCTTGCCATATCCTGAGTTGGTCCAGTAGTCATGGTTTTTAATGTGTTTGATCTTGAATCTGGGCTTGGTAACGCCACAAGCGCTTGCCTCAAGTCAGTCCACGAGGTAGCTTTTACATCGTGAATGTAAAATTAATGTAACATATATTTGGATAGCGAAAAAAACAAAACAAGGTTGGCTGGAAGTAGCCGGTTATTTATATTAATTTGCAGTTTT
>NC_061855.1:8819606-8824606 GCF_019202785.1 Penaeus chinensis | reverse complement strand
TAAAAGGAAATAACGTTTATCATCACTTTCCACCTGATTAAAGATGACTTAATGCCATAAAATAAATGCAATATGTTAAATATCAACTCCATTTCCACACCTGAATTAGGATCATTATCTGTTTATATATATATATATATATATATATATATATATATATAATCATTATACGCCTACACGTAAAACGACATATATCGATAAAGAATAAATAAAGTATGAGATCTTTTATTATGTGCATCCTTACCTGGTCCTTGAATCCGTTTTGACTGAGTGTCGTTGTGCTCCTTATTGCCTCCAGTTCTTTAGCCACATCACCGTCACGACCCAAAAGCAGCCGTAGAGATTTCTCAGCTGCGTTGATCTTGTTCTTTCGCACTAGCCAGTATGGGGACTGACGACAGGACGTATGTTACATATCTAGAGATCATGTCTCATTCCATAAGAATATAGGGACTATACATGTTGCATATAAGTAATCAGACCTGACCTAACCATATTTCACAAACCTCTGGGACAGGCAGCATCATAATGGACAAGAGCAAGAAGGGGGCAGCAGAAACTGCAGTAGCCGTTTTCCAAGGCAACAAAGAAGCTAGTAGATATGACAGCATCATCCCTGCACAGCCGAACGCCTCTGGTACCACTGCAGCTACGCCTCTGATTCGGGCAGGGCATAATTCAGCAACCAACGGGTACGTGACCACGTGCACCACCGTGCCACAGCTCGCCATTAGAGCTCTCGCGAGGTAAAGGAGCCACAGGTAAGGACTGAAGGCCTGTATGAGCCAAAGTCCAGCAACGGGAAGCGTTATGACCACGAGCAGCCGTCGCGGTCCCACGCATTCCGCTATGAAGCCGGCCAATGGGGCAACGATGAAACCCATTATAAAAGTCAGAGATACTGTGGAATAGAAAATGAATTCAGAAACTCTCCTTCGATTTTTAAATAATGTATATACCGTGTATACAACCTGCACAGAATCTGTGTTCTTAACCCAATGCCGACGAGAATGATGTGTACGTGTATGCCATGCCTACTGTGAGTTTACTTGTTTGATTGTGTTTACCCTTTTCTTTGATTTACGAGAATATTTTGCTGTTACTAATGTTTATAACATTACAGTAATTATAATGATTATAATAAAAATAACACCATCGATTGTTTATTTGTTTGTTGGATTTCTTGGCTATCAACCAGCAGTATGTGGCCAAGGTTATTAAGCCAATAGATCCTATTTATTATATCAATCTATATAAGGTTATAAAGTTTTGTCTCCCTTAGAAAAGCGATTACTTTACTTATCATTTTTTCATCATCTGATAAAAGATTAGATGTAAAATCTTAATTTTTTAATCGGAAATAGTTTATTAGATGTTATCGTTCGTTACTGTAGTTTTGGCATGATGTTAAAATGTGGTTGATTGTTAGGCTAGTGTTACATATCCGGCATTGTGGAGGGTAATTCTTTTCTATATAGGGGGTGAGATGTGTCAATCTTGTAGCATTGACCCTTAGGCGGGCCAACACCATCTCCCCTCTTTCTTTCCTGTGGGAAGTGTCCCACGATTTGCCAGTTGCAGGTTCTGTCCACTCACTTTGCCACAAGAGATGTATTTTTGGTTTTATAAGACACAAAACACCTGAGATCTGTACGAACTATGTTAATGTCCAGATCGCCAGTTGACCCGGCTAATTTGTCAGCCTGTTCATTGCCATGGATACCAGAGTGGCCTGGTACCCATATTAACTTGACTGATTTGTTGGCACCATGTAACTTATGAATTATATTACCCAGCAGTTCGTTTTTAGTGATTTCTAATGATTAAATAGCTTTAAGTGAACTTAATGAATCTGAAAATAAAAACTCTTCTATCGTGGGTCGTCGATAGTGCAAAATCTATAGCTTTATCAATGGCAAAAAGTTCGGCAAGAAAGATCCATGTATGATTCGGCAGTCGATCATACACGCGCACCCACACACTCATCTATCTTGGAGCCGTTGGCCATGGCACCTCCGGCGCCATGGCCTTGGCTGATGGAAGCAAGGCTTCCATGATAGAAAAGTTGGGGGATTCCCATGGCGCTATGTTTGACTGAACCAGGGTATCGATGGTAGAGAGATCTATACCGACTTTCTTGACGAGGTCGTGGAGTCGTGTGGCAAAGGGCCTAGTGCCTCCATTGCCATTTGGGTGGCTCGGCTCTCGAGCCACCTCCTGCGGCATAGGTCACTGCTAACTGGCCGCGTCTGAGTCGGAGGGGAGGTACTCCTGACTCCACCTCAAGACGCTCGATCCAAGTACATTTCAGGGCTCCAAGACACACACGCAAACAAGCGTTCTGCACAGCATCCAAACTTGATTTCGATGCCGAGCTATACACAATTGACCCATAATCTACTTTAGACATAACAAGGACTTTATATATCATTAGTAAAGCCTTTATATCAGCTCCCCATTTATTACCAGAAATGCACTTTAATAAATTTAGTGTTCTTTGACATTTATTCTGACTAATGCGGTCTTTCCAATTAAGTGTACGATCAAAGAGTAGACAAGAAATCTAGCAGAATTTTGAATAGGTATTGGGTGATTGTCTAGAGTTAGCATGATGTTCGGCTTCTTCCCATGTGAAAAAAATACTCTTTCTCGTGGAAAACTTAAAACCCCACTGGAGGCCCCAGTTATGAATCATATCCAGTGCCAGTTGGATGCGATTTGCCGAGAATTCCAGCATTCCAGCATTACTGCTGGAATGCCATAATGCACAATCATCAGCGTACAGTGAGTATTTAAGATTCCGAGGGGGAGCTAGTAAAATGTCATACATCATTCGTAGAAATAATGTTGGTGACAAGACACTTCCATATGGGACCCCGTTTGCCTGGACAAAAATGTCCATAAGAGTGACATTGTCAGAAAACAATTTGACAGCAAAAGTTCAATAAGAAATTAATTTTTTAATAAAACAAGGCAAGTTTCCATGTAATCCAAAAGCATAAAGTTTTCTGAGTAGGCCATATCGCCATGCCATGTCGTAGGCTATTTCTATATCTAAAAATACTAAAATCAAATTTTTTGGGGGGGCAATAAATTACTGGCATTTTAGCCTACGCTTCGTTCCTTGACCTTGCATAAGCAACTTGTCAACGCATTTGGGCGTTAGGAGACGGCAGATCTGGGATTTCCCCCACCTTTCAATATGGGAATAATGTGGGTGAAGTGCCATGAGTTTGGAAAAGTGTGGTTCTTCCTAATTCCATTGTACACTTCTAGCAACTTAATCATGGCATCATGATTAAGATGCTTTATCATCTCATATCGAATCTCATTGGGGCCTGGGCTTCTAAGGCTCGGACAAGCTTATCCATTGTTAGATCTTTATTGTAATCAAAGTCATCTCCTGTGGCAAAGTGAATAGGTTGCAGCCGTTTTCTTGATGGTCAGGAATGTGGAATGGTAATTGTCTGAGCTGCTTGTATAAGAGACCTGCCTGGCGCGTGCATTAGCAATGTCTCTAGGTGAATCAAAATTAGTACTCTCTTGAATGTTTTTAATTTTGAAAAGTTTTTTTTTTCTTATTTAATTTATTGACAGTGGACCAAACCTCTGATATTTTTGTATTGCTATTACTTGTGGAGACAAAGCTCCGCCAGGAGTCTCTTCTTGCTTGTCTTATTATTCTACGAGCCCTAGCTCTTACTTGTTTGTAATTGCAGAAGTTCTCGTTATTGATGTTATTTTTGAAAAGCCTATAGGCCCTATTGCGTTAGAACAGCGCTCTGCGGCAATCTGGTGTCCACCACGGAACTCTATGCTTAACGCTATATGTCGAAGTTTTAGGAATGGATAGCAATGCTGCATCTAAAATCGAATTCTGAATATTGTTTACTTCATCATCAATGGTTTCTCCAACAAGTTCGAGCTTGACGCTCCTTGTGAAGGCGACCCAGTCTGCTCTTTTTACGTTAAATTTAGGTGCCGAAGGCGTTCTCACTGTGTGGCATGAATATTCAATAAAAATAGGAAGATGGTCGCTTCCCAACGAGTCGTCCATGGTGTGCCACAGGCACACCATGGACGAAGAGATGAAGAGACCTGTGATATGTCAATAAAGCTCAAATTACCAGTATTATCGTCCACCCGCGTCGGACTTCCATCGTTCAGAAGGACCAGATCAGAATCATTAATTAACTTAACTACCTGTTCACCTATACCATCCACCCGCAGGGAACCCCATAACGTATGATGAACATTAAAATCACCTAAAATTAATCAATTTTGTGGTAGACTATCCTGAAGAGCAAAGAGCTGATCATAGATTATCACATTATCAGGTGGACAATAAACTGAACATATAGTCACATGCGTTCCATTATTTTTTACTTTGCATGCGACAAACTCCAAAGAAGAATCAATAGTCACTTCAGTAAAAGGGAGGCTTTCTTGGATGTACATGGATGTACTCCGCCTCCACCCCTACCCTCACAGTCCCTCCGACATAAATGGTAGTTCCTCAGCGAAACGACCTCGTCAGGGACGAGGTGTGTTAAGTGCGTTTCTTGGAAAACTATAATATCGGGAGCATAGGGTGAGGCTATTAATTTAAGGTCATTTACTTTAGATCTAAGACTTCGACAGTTCCATTGTATAATGGTCGACGCGAAGATTACGTTTTGTGGGGTTTAGAAGTGCTTTGTCCGCCAGTTTTAATTTTCTTTTTATGGGAGGGAGGTGCCTCCTCTCCCTTGCTTCCCAGGGACCTCCCTCGGGAAGGTTTGAAGACAGAAGCCTCCATGTCCTGCATCTCCTGGCGAGAGAGACGACTGGCAGATTGCGATTTGCTTCTCTCAGGAGTCGCCCAGATGGGGAGATGCGATCCGGACTTTGATTCGGTATCAGCCTCCTTAGGATATTTATGCTGGGTTGATGCAGCCATTTCGTCGACCAATTTAGTCAGTTAATATACTTTAATGTTCAATTCTTTAACGGTTTGTTTC
>NC_061855.1:8807106-8809606 GCF_019202785.1 Penaeus chinensis | reverse complement strand
TATATGTATATATATTGTTTGCACGTATGTGTGTGTGTTCATGCATGTATGTGTGCTTGTGATTAATTCGCCTGTTTTCTAGTCATTGCATGCTAAGTGTATGCTGTTCCAACATCTTTTATAGATAACAGATAAAATTCAAGACTGCAAATTGAATATCATGAAAATATTTTGACCGAGTGTTCCCAGAGATATGAAACCCAATAAGGTATTAATAAATAAAACATTATGCAGTAGAATGATGCATAAATATTAGTCATCAGCATATAAGAGAATATAACTTTGTATACATATTACAACATTAAATATACCATTCTATATTGAGCTAACAATACTCATTTTACCTTGTAGTTTCTCCCTGGACTACATCAGGTATATGAGATTTCATGGAAAACTTGTACTTAAGGTGCAGTTTCGAGGTCAGACTGATGACACCCCTTTCGTGTTATCGTATCGGGAGTCGTCCATCTGAACCTTTTCTTTGGCTGGCGAGGCCTTTTCTTCAAAAGTCACGGATATGTCCTGGCTTTTAATCTTCGATGCGAAGGCGGTCTCCATGTCCTGCAGAGTTCGGCCTTTGGTCTCGGGAATGAAGCACAGCACAAGGAAGGCGATGATCAGATTCGCGGCCGCAAACACCATCATCGTCGGCCCGAGACCTAATGATGATATGACTCTAAGGAACAAATAGCTTACTCCAAAATATGTTATGGAATAACTAAAGGTAATCAATGCAGCCGCGAGAGATCTCACGGGTGTTGGCAACAGTTCGCCAAGGTAGATCCACGGAATGGGTCCCAGACCGACCCCATAGCCGATCACGAAGACAATCACAGACACTAGAGGCACCCAGTCGGCCCCCTCCACCTCCAGGAAGAGGAAGGCTCCGGCGACGCCCTCCGACACTGCGCAGATCACTGCTGTGCCCACGAGGAGGGGCTTGCGACCCACTAGGTCTAGAGTGCAAGCAGACACGCACGTGCTTGCAAGGCGAGCAACACCAACGAATACTGTGCAGTAGAAGGCATCGAGCTGCACGCCCGCATTGCGGAACATGTAAACTGTGTAGTTGAACACCGGCCCTTTTCCGCCAAGTTCTCTCAGGACGAACACACTCAACATCAATATTACAGGGATGGCGTTGCGTCGCTCACGAAGCTCTTTCACCTGAAAAAGATGGCATTGTAACTTTTCGGTGGCAAAGATTTTAGAATCATCTGAAAATGAATGACAGGCAAAATAGCGCCTTTGGAGTATCTTTCTGTTCTTTCCCACAGATGGTTTTAGTATCATAATATATTACGGCGTAAAATTCTCCGCAATGGAGGCCTTCATTTGCTATGTGTGTTCTTGTGAGTTAACAAGATCACAGAACATATATGTAATATATGTAAAAAAAACATGAAGAAATATTGACTAAGTAGATTTACTGTTCTAGTGTTTACCTGTGACATTTTCGTTGTGTACTTTTAACATGATATCTTTCCTGTTTTATTTGTTCTACCCTTTTTATGAGGTTACTGAGAACTTTTACGCAAATGTAAAGCAAATAATGAAAATTAATAAAAAAAATTGTGTGGAGACACTTATGCATTTAGGGTGAAAAAAATAGGATTAGATAATCTAACTATAACTTCAGAAAGAGGGAAAAACTATTTTAATATACGGGCCAACACAGAAATATATATATTTTTTTTTTTAAGTAAGAAAAAATGGAAAATATATAACTTTGTAAAACAGAGCGTGTGAATTTTAGTACTTCAAATTTTGTTAATATATTTCTACAAAGACGTAGGGTTTCTGTAACCTTTTTCATCAACAAAGACTTTATTATTCTATCATGATGCTGTGGACTTTGGACTTTCGATTTCCAAGCAAAATGAGATTATTCTTCATAATAGTTGCTAGGTAGAAATCATCGGTGTGATACACGGTCTCCCCTCCAAGACAAGTAACAAGATATAAGTTTAATGAGCTGAACTTTTAAGGTCGGCAAAACAAATAATTTTAAGTGTTTTTACACCAAATTAAAAAAATCCGTGTAAAAAGGAGAAGTATTGTTATTCTGGGAAGAAAATGAAGGAAAGGCACAAGAAACCAAATGAGAAAGAGAAGTAGAGAAACAACAGAATAACAACATATTCAAGGAAAAAGAAGCATAAAAGATTACAAGAAACTGAACTATCATTACCTGGTTCTTGAACTTGGACTGCTTGAAGGTCGTGGTGCTCCTGATGGCGTCCAGTTCCTTCGTGACGTCAACGCTGCGGCCCAACAGAGCTCTCAAGGACCTCTCAGCTTCGTCAATTCTCTTCTTCCTCACAAGCCAATACGGAGACTGTGGGGCGGGAAGGAGAGATCAGACGCCCCGAAATGCTATTACAAATATCAAAAGTTCTAACGGCGTTGGTACTAGAGACGCTTTTATTAACAACAACATTTCTGACGATGCTGGGAGTCGTGACCTCTTTATCAACTGGTTTTGTTCTCTGGCTGAATA
>NC_061855.1:8794606-8799606 GCF_019202785.1 Penaeus chinensis | reverse complement strand
CTATTGAAATGGCTGGAGTTACCTTTAGCCTGTTAGATACTTTATTATTCGGGTGGACGAAACAGCGAAGGCACAGCACAGAATGGATGAAGCTAATGGAATCATAGATGTGGTGACTGACCTGGGCCGACTGTCGCAGCTATTGGAGAAGATAATTTTGTGTAGTTCTGTTCTGGAAAACAATTGGGCCATTCTCCGAGGAGTAGAGGAAAAACCAAATTTAATTTTGGGAGGGATACGGGAAGTATATTTAGGCAGTAAATTTATTGCCTCTGTTGCATATTAAATACTTCAACAAAGGGTGTTCCCCATGATTCCTCCAAATGAAGAGAACTTACACACAGATTATTTTTCCTCAAATTTAAAACTAATGCCTGGAAGTTCTTTGGAAAATTTGATGGTATATGTTACCTTCCCTCTACCAGGCCACTAGATGAATACTTTCCTGGCCCATGTTTTCCCTGGACACATCTTGAACTCCACGGCATTTATCCATCCCCAGATCTCTGCCGCTGTCCTTCTTGTTTCAGAAACCAGGGACCTGTTTGTGGAGAAGAGGGACCTTATCGACTGCAAAGAGATTCAGCCGCGAGGGAGTGTCTCTCCGACCGATGCTGCCTTCCTGCGACATATATCTGCGGCCTTTTTCAACGAGAAGGAAGCCGAAAACTGCTGTAGAGATGAGGTCCTAGACAACTTTTTTCCACTTGTTGTCATCCGATTAGACGAAGAGTGGATTATGTAATTTCCCCGAGATGAAAATCTTGTTTTCAATTGTGTGAACCATGGACGGCTTATAAGATTGTGTGTCAAGTTATATCGGTGTGCAAAAAAGAGCTAACTATGCAGGTAAACTAAAATGTTATCCTCTCCCCCAAGTGTCACAGAAGTATACGGAACTCGAACTTTTGGTATCGGTGTGAGCTACATAGCTAACGACAGGAGATGTAAGGCCCTTCTTGCTTTCCAATAGCCTACAGGTTACTTGTAGGCAAGGTATAGTACCTGTGTGCCTCCCGTGCAGGGTTACTGCGTGTTTTAGAAATCTGTGACAAAGAACTGTACAACATCTTGGGGACAGGCTGTTACTGAAGAGGGAGGAATGTGGAAGGTTAGGAATCTTCCATGAGTGTTAGAAAAGAAAGGGAAATCACGGGTGTAGGGCACAAGTGGGAAAAAATGCAAATAATAAACTTGCAAATAATAAATATATATAGTAGAAAATTACCTTACATGGCAAACGTGCTTATAATATGAACATTTCTGTTCATATTATAAGCAAAGATGTACACAACATAGCGTACTGTCAAATTAAATATCATATGTTTATAGCATCACATATTAGCACAGCCTTGAAATTTTCTGATAAGGAAAGTTGTGCGTGTAACTTTATCTTGCATAATTGCCTTACTGCTTGCAATCATCATCAGCTTTTTGAGCACACATTTCAGAGGTTCTACAAAAATTAGGGAAGTCATAATTAATGTTCAGACATTTACTTTAAACAAAATGATGTGAATATATACGTATCATTGTTTTAATTTGTTATTCTAAAACTCATTATTAAATTACAGTGCCTCTGATCATCTTTTTCTGGAAGCAATAGTTTGGTAGCCATTAGGAAAAGTTATGAGCAATGTAGCAGTGTGACCATTTTTTAGCTAAATTTGGCAGAGATGATTATTCTAGGACAAGGTTAAACGCGGGAGCAAAGAGTTTTTACTTTCTAGCATGTTTGCAGATGCTCACTCTGGGTCAAGGCTAAATGCGACACTAAAGAACTGAATCAAACATTTAAGCCAGCAACCCGCCCCCCATGTGTGTGTGTGCGTGTGTGTGTATTAATATATATGTGTATATATAGATATATACTTGTATATATAAATATATATATATGTATATAGAAATATATATATGTATATATATATATACACATCATATATAGGTATCCATACATATGTGTGTGTGTGTGTGTGTGTGTGTGTGTGTGTGCGTGTGTGTGTGTGTGTGTGTTTATACACACCTACACACACACACACACACACACACACACACACACACACACACATATAAATATATACATATATATATATATATATATATATATATGTGTGTGTGTGTAATACACACACACACGCGCGCGCGCGCGCGCACACACATACACACACACACACACATACACACACACACACATACACACACACACACACACACACACACACACACACACACACATACACACACACACACATATACACATACACACATATATATATATATATATATATATATATATATATATATATATATATATACATTCATATACATATATATATATATATATATATATATGTATGTATGTATGTATGTATGTATGTATGTATGTATGTATAATGATAACATGATATAAGAAAATATAATAATACTCAACACTATGAACAAGTCATATAGATTTATCATTTTGGGAAGAATTAAACCTAAGAGGCCTAAATGTATAAGTTCACGAAGAATGATTAACTGATCATTTTACATCAGCGTACTTGGATTATGAAACGAAATGCCATCGCTAATGACGTGGAGATCAGTATATCAGTCTGTTTGCATGACAAATATGATAATGGCAACAGCTGACTGTCAGTATATATGTATATATATGTATGCATGTTCATATAAATGTATATATACTGTGTGTGTGTGTGTGTGTGTGTGTGTGTGTGTGTGTGTGTGTGTGTGTGTGTGTGTGTGTGTGTGTGTGACTGCGGACAAGGGATATTTACTTTTTTAAGAACAGATGCTATTTCTAGGGAGTTCTAATTTTAATGATACTAACCTGATATGGTAAACTATTGAAAAATATATATTCTCAATGCAGATCTTACTCTTGATTCACTTAAAACCCCTAAAATAAGAACCTCAGGTACAAGCAGCACCACAAAGGCCAAGGGCAGGAAAAGAACAGCAGAATCAACAGTGGCCATGTCACAAGACAACATTCCCACACAGCCTAATATACCTGAAAATAAACGTAGACTCTAAAGGACATAATTCAACTATCAATGGATTCACTACTGTGCAGGCCACCACTGCACTGATGCCATATAGGACCCTGCCGAGCTACAGGAACCACAGATAGGCACCGAAGGCCAGCGGGAGCCAGAACCCAACAACAAGAAACATGGCAATGACAAGCAGACGTCACGGACCGATATGTTCTGCTAGAGTGCCAGCCAGTAGGAAGAATGTGGGGAAACTTAGAATATGAAATATTTATATTGCCTGCATGTGATTGGAATGTAAATATTTTATGTTTAAATAGTTGAATGGATTATGAAAATTTGATTCATACAAAACTGAATTCGTCGCACACTGATACACAGGATATATATGGATATCTCAGATAATTAAGCATATAATCTCATAGTTGAATGTAAGTTTCTGTGTGTCACATAAACAAAAGATCAGTATTTCAGTTTGTGGAATCATTTTCATAAATATTCAAGATTACATATCAGTCTTATTGACAAGGAAGTCGTCCCATCTTCATCTATACTTCTCTCTGTATTAAGTATTATGGTTTATACTGATATGACAGAGAGAAAAAAATGTAGTAATACTACTCTGACTATAATACTATTTAGTCGCTTCCAGAGACAATACCTCATCTTCAGGCATGCTAGGATTTTTGCCCCTGTTAATTACTTTACTGATTTTCGTAAGGATAATGAAACGAAATCGATATTATTGTCTACTGAGTGAATAACAGCATAAAGCAAATAAATTAAACGAGGAGCATAATTTATTGGATCACAGTTTGCCTTATAGCTCTTCCTTAAGGCATGCAGTTACCGTGATATTCCTAGAAGTCAGTGACTCATACTACGCTTATTGTTTTTATTAAAACACGTGTCAAATATAAAAGGTAGTTTTTTTTTCTGTGCAAAAGTACTATTTATTTTACTTTGATTCAGACACTATCATAAATATTATCGGAGAAATTCCTGCGATTTTTTACTTTCAGTGATGAAACAACAAACAATATTTTTCTTCGATACTTAAATTGAACTGCCAAAACACGATTTAAATATACCGATGACTATTGCAACAATCACCAAACGGTAAATCGGAAAATACTTAGCCCTGCACCGAATCCACTGTTTACGAGAGAGATGTTGTTTTGCATTGTATGTTGACTGGCCTGTGATATGACTATCTCGAATGTCATCAGTTTTTTTGTTGCATTAGTCAGTATCGTCGATCATTGCCAACTCTGTAGGCACAATTATCATATTCTTTCTTAAAATTTGAATCATGATTTTAATAATTATTGTGACTGTTTTATTAGTATCATTATATCACCTCTGGCATCATCATAAATAACAGCATTATCATCCCGCTAATTGCACTTGTTCTTATTATCTTATACTAATTTATTGATTTGTTCTTAATACATGGATAGTCATGTCACTGTAGTTGTAGTTATGCGGGGCAATGCCAAAGAGGGTGTCAGAGGTGGCATCCCCCCTGATCGACTGCCTGCGGGGGCCTGGAACATCCGCTCTTTGTAGCAACTTGATCAAATAACTCAAGGGAAGGGATCTGAAGCTACTGATGGTCAAGATGGCTGAGAAGAAACGACCTGGCAGCCTCTTCGAGAGGTAGGCATAGTTATCTCCAGCAACTTCTGCCTTTGGTAGGAGAGGTAATTCTAGACGAGCATAAACTGATTCTGAGACGTGGTTAGTTTTGTGTCTGATTGCTACGTATACTCCTGCCAGTGTATGCAAACACGATGTGATGCAGGATCTATTCCCAATTCATTTCCGTGGCAGAAAGATGTTCACTATAGTGTTGCCAACTGTAGGAACATGTCCCTAAACATGGGGACTTTTACTTAATTTTGACGTCTAGGAAAATTTCCCCTACTGAAAGGGATCATCGATATTTTCTATATTTCTATACAGCGCGCGCATGCACATGCACACACACACACACAGCGACAC
>NC_061855.1:8782106-8792106 GCF_019202785.1 Penaeus chinensis | reverse complement strand
GAGAGGTGGAAACCGTGTTAGAAGAAAGAGAGAGATGAAGAATGAGGTGGATGTGAGGATAGGTATGCTGAATGTGGGAACAATGACAGGGAAGAGCAGAGAGATTGTGGACATGATGGAGAGGAGAAACCTGGATGTTCTGTATTTACAAGAGACAAAATGGAAAAGGAGTAAGGCGAGGGACCTGGGTGCTGATTACAAACTGTACTACCATGGGGAGAATGGAGCGAGGAACGGTGTCAGTGTGGTGGTGAAAGGAATACACACAAATGGTGTGTTGGAGATGAGAAGGATAACAGAATGAAGAGCCTGAAGCTGATGATAGATGGTGTTCTGCTAAATGTGGTGAGTGCCTATGCCCCACAGGTTGGATGTGACAGAGAAGAGAAAGGGGAGTTTTGGAAGAAGCTAGGGAAACAGCGGAGATGAGAGTGATAGGAAAGTATATTTATGGTGCACGTAATGATGAGGCCATTGTATACTTCGCCCATCACACAGACATGGCTGTGCTAAACACCTTTTATAGTAAGCATGAATCACACAAGGTCACATACACAAGTGGTGGCAGGCGTTTCAGACTGATTACATCCTGTGCCGCAGGGTGCATTTGAAGGAAGGCAGAGACTGCAAGACTGCTTGAAGCTGACAAGCCGAAGGAAAAGAGAGGTAAAGACAGAACCTAGAATCAAGTGGTGGAGACGGCGAGAAAAAGACTGGTGCGAAATTTAGACAGGAGGTAGACCAGAAGATGAATTGGAAGGAAGACAACACCTGGGTAGATGTATCGAACATATTGCAAGAAACGGCAAAGGAATTGCTGGGAAGACGGGGGACAAGGAAACATGGTGGTGGAACGAAGTACAGGAAGCTATTGCGAAAAAGAATCATGGAAAGAGTGTTACAAGAGAAAAGATTTGACAAGCAAGTGTGTGTACAAGGAAGCAAACAAGGCAAAGATGGCAGTATCGAAAGCAAAGAAAGAAGATAGTGAGATGTATGAGGAACTGGATACGAAAGAGGGGGGAAACATGGTGTATATAGTGACAAAGCAGAGGGATAGAGCAGCAAAGGGTGTACAGCAAATCAGGCTGATAAAGGACACTGATGATAAAGTGTTGACCACTGATGAGGAGGTACTGCAGAGATAGAAAGACTACTTCGAAGGGCGGATGAATGTTGAAAACCCCAGGGAAATGAGAGAGGAAAATGGGGTGGTGACAGAACTAATGGTTGCAGGAGTAACACAGGATGAGGTAGAGAAGGAACTGAAAATGAATAGGGGCAAAGTTTTAGGGACAGACAACATTCCTATAGAAGCATGGATAAGCCAAGAAGAAGCAGGGGTTGGATACTTGACATCCCTATTCAACAAAGTCCTTGCAGGAGAGAGAATGCCAGATGAGTGGAGAAAGAGCCCACTGATACCCATTTGCAAGAACAAAGGAGACGCGCAGGATTGCGGTAATCGGGGCATCAAAATAATGAGTCATTCATTGAAATTGTAGGAATGGTTGATAGATGCAAGGCTAAGGAGTTGCTTCAGAATTTGTGTTTTATGCCAGGGAGAAGTACCAAAGATACCATCTTTGCGCTACGAATGTTGATGGAAAAGTACAGAGAGGGACAAAGGCAATTTGTTTGTGTGTTCATGGATTTGGAGAAGGCATATGATAGAGTACCGAGAGAGGCACTGTGTCACTACATCATTGAGTCATCAATATCGGAAGTGTATGTAAGGGAGGCACAAGATATGTATAATGATTTTATGACAGCAGTGAGAAGTGTAGTGGCTACCACAGAAGGGGTTGAGATGGAAGTTGGTTTGCAGCAGGGGTCAGCGCTGAGCCCATTCTTGTTTGCTGTTATCATGAATAAATTAACTGATGGGCTTAGGAAAGGAGCGTTGTGGTCTGTGATGTTTGCAGAGGACATTGTGTTATGTAGCGAAAGTAGAGGAGAAGTAGAAGACCTGGAAAGGTGGAGACATGCATTGGAGAGGCGTGGCATGAATATCAGCAGGAGATGGCCGTGTTAAAATGCAAGGGAAAGAGATCAAGAAAGTGAATGAATTTAAGTATTTGGGTTCAACAGTAGACTGTTGAAGTTAAGTGTTGATTTCCAAGGTGAGTGATGATGATGGTGATTTCCATGGTGAGTGATGATGATGGTGATTTCCATGGTGAGTGATGATGATGATGGTGATTTCCATGGTGAGTGATGATGATGATGGGGATTTCCATGGTGAGTGATGATGATGATGATTTCCATGGTGAGTGATGATGGTGATGATGATTTCCATGGTGAGTGATGATGATGGGGATTTCCATGGTGAGTGATGATGATGATTTCCATGGTGAGTGATGATGATGGTGATTTCCATGGTGAGTGATGATGGTGATGGTGATTTCCATGGTGAGTGATGATGATGATGATGGTGATTTCCATGGTGAGTGATGATGATGATGATGGTGATTTCCATGGTGAGTGATGATGGTGATGGTGATTTTCAATGTTGATGATGATAATGTGGGGGCTCGTCGGGGTGAAGCATGATTTTTACTTTTCTCTCTCTTTGGTAATTACTGATGTTTGTGTCATTCACTTGTATTTTTGATTAATTTAATAACTAATCAGATCCTGTTTTAAAGCTGCTAGTCTTGTTCTGTTGATAAGTTTGATGTTTTTATTTTCTGTTTGAAGAAATCATTTCATAATTTAATTCGTATCTATCTAAAAGTAGTTTGATTGATTACATAATTTGAATAATTGTTTTGCTACAAGCGTTTTTGTGGGCTTTTGTGACGTCATAATTGCGACTCCCTTTTACTACTGCTTGAAGAAAGTATGCATTTCGCCAGTCGCCCTCGAGTATTCAGGATGTTTTTAACTTATTATTATCATAGACGATTTTACTTTTGTATTTTGCTAAGCAAGTATACTGTGACGTTTGTTAACACCCGTTAAGAGTTCCATCTTGAAGTTTGTTTGTGATTTTGCCCTGCATTTGCTTCAGCCATTTCGAGATAGAGGGCTGTGTTGGGGCCGCGTCCGTTACTTCCTGGACATTGCCTACTTTTTGTTTTTTTCATTCTTATATATATGTGTGTGTGTGTGTGTGTGTGTGTGTGTGTGTGTATGTGTATGTGTGTGTGTGTGTGTGTGTGTGTGTGTGTGTGTGTGTGTGTGTGTGTGTGTGTGTGTGTGTGTGTGTTTGTGCGTGTATGCGTGTATCTACTCACACTCACACACACACATTGTGTATATATAAGTATATAAGTGTGTGTTTATGTATGTATAAATATAAACCTATATATGTGTATGTATGTATATTTATATGTATATATATACATATATACATATGTTTATGTATAAATGTGTATATATACATATATATAGACCTCCGTGCTGCTTGGATACTATACTAGCTTCTGATAATTTCTGCCAAAAAATTTATGACCTTCCGTCACGAAAAGTCATAGATTCGAAGATTTGTCTGTTACAGATAAATAATGTTTTGTTTGTATCTCGTTTATGTGTGTTTGAGAAAGAGAGCGAGACAGACAGACGGACAGACAGACAGACACACAGACAGACAGACAGAGACAAAGACAGAGAGAGAGAGAGAGGGAGGTCCCATTCACTCCTTATAAAATAGAAAAAAAGGTCAAAGAAAAATTGGCAGCCAAAAGAAAACACAGCAGCCAAACCAAACTATCAAATTTCTTTTCGTAAACACAGCAAATTAAAACAAACGAAGGGCAATAGGAAAAGACATGCAAAGAATAGTAAAGGTAGCGTTAGTAGTAATAATAGTAGTAGCAGAAAGTGTAATTGCAGTAGTTTTATTATCAGTAGCTATAGTAGTCCGGCTAAATCAGTGAAAGTAGTAAATATAGTAAAGAGATGAAATAAGAGCAAAGGTACAATCATAAAAGGAAGACATGAAAATAACGTAAAGTACAGATGCAGAATAAAAGCAGGTTAAATGCCGTAAAATAAGAGGGGGAAATCATTAACATAGAAAAAGAAAAACAAAGGGAGGGGTATTAGACGCGAAAAGGGATAAAAAAAAAGAAAAAAAATAAACTAATAAAATAGAAAATACACTGAAATGCAGTATAATGAAATCCTAAAAACTGAGACAACATAAGCTGAAAGAGCATATATAAAATAGGAACTGTACATTATTATGATTTACTGTTTAGTTTGATGTCCTTTGCCGGGTTTGGAGGCCATGACATCACTTCATGGGACATATCATCCTGATAACCAAAATGTCTAATACCACTGTATTCATGTAAAGCAAATTCAAAATATCGGAAGGAAGATTCATGCTATGAATTTATATCCTATACAATCTTTAATACCACAAAAATAATAATAAAAAAAAAAATAATAATAACATCCTGTTCTGTCTGTTTCCGTGGCCAGCATGTGTCCTTCACGTAACATCTTTATTTGAAAAATAATCTAATACAATTCCAATTACCCAAAATGCAGCGCAACAAGAAACTTTGAATGTATCAATGGCGCCGCCCGAACGTAAACGCAACAAGCACCAGAAACAGCATGGAATTTCTCTTAAACGAAAACGGAAGGAAGACATTGTTCGCTAATGCAGATTTATTCCAATATTAGCATTATTACCATTATCATGATCCTTCTCGTTATCATCATCACCACGAAACTTTTTAGATTTTTTTTGTCATCGGTTTATTTATTAAAACTGCACTTACGGCTAATACCTTTATATTTTTTTTTTTTTTTTTTTTTTTGAAGAATAATGATGACAGTCATATCAACAAATGTTTTTTAAATGATATCTATAGTAATGGTAATGGAGACGATAGGAACGCTAGGGTCAGTTCGCATTTGAGTCATTTATATTAGAAGGATAATTATTACCTTCATAAATGCTTAGAATCATGATCATAAATATCACTATTCCACGGACTCAACAAAAACTGATGCATTGTAACCAAAACTAAATACGATCTAGTTTAATCTTTCTATTTTTTCTTTCTTTCTTTCTTTCTTGCTTTATTTTTATTTTTCTCCTTTTTATTTCGACGCCGGACATAATCCCAGCCCATCATTTTTTTTTATTCTTTTTTAGGGGGGTTAGACTTATAACCCCGAAACAAATATTGTGAAGATAATTACTTAACAAAGGCAGGTAACGTTGTGGATGGTAAGTAATGTTACTACCGATATCAATACTTTAATTGGTCGGCATTTACTCTATGATCATGAAACTGCACCTTGTTTTTTTTTTAGAATGTTTAGAATGAGCGACTCCAGCCATACAATTTCCAACAAGACAATACATTCTGCATCTGGTGTGGAAGTTGCCAAAGCACCCTATAGTTCTTGTTACGTAACTCTCCCTCATTGTTAATCTTACTGAAGGCATTGTTACATGACGCATTGGGCACACTAGTCAGTATGAATGCAATTATCATCCCTTTTTTTTACTAAAGGATTATATCTGAAGAATGGAAAAACACTCTACCGTGTTCATACTAGTTTGTGTATTGTGTTTGTCTACCAAAGACTAAATCTGTTGGCAATAATTTTACAAACCCTCATAAGCTCATTTTCATTTTATATACAAATTTATCCTTTGAAGATTTCTGTGCTCCAGTCCTCAACGGGTTATGGCGCCTGAACACTCGCCTGGTGCCTGGGAGTTCGAGGCTCTCCGCTGCCACGAGCGATCAGGACCCAAGTGTTCCTAGCACTCACGGGGAGACGGCGTACTATTATAAGACCTGTATATCGAAGTTCTGCGTCATTTGACCATATTAAACATATTGATTTTAATGTTTTTAATTGCAGGTGACCTAACACGGTAGTCAGCTGCAATTGCCTCGTCTATTAAAGCTGAGATGAGTCTCCTTCGTTTAACAGTTAACGAGTTATACATTACACTCACACACACGCACGCACGCACGCACGCACGCACGCACACACACACACACACACACACACACAAACACACATACACATGCACACACACACACGCACGCACACACACACACACACACACACACACACACACACACACACACATTCGCGTGCACACATACACACGTATATATATATAATATATATATATATATATATACACACACATACACACACACATATATATATGCGTGTGTGTGTGTGTGTGTGTGTGTGTGTGTGAGCGTGAGAGAGATTAAAAGCACGAAATGCCCTGAAGGTGACAGACGGACAGAAGCAAGGATGGTACATGGAACGAGGGAGAGAAAAAAAGAGAAAACGAAGAAAACATAAAGGATGAAAATGATAATGACAATGATGCCAATAATCGGAATGACAGTGGGAAGGGTAACCGGAATAGTGTTGCATGTGAATATAATAAGAGTATATTTTACAACTGATGAAAAAAAAATATGAACTGTCCTTGACCCCAAGATTGTTGTAAAATTTGCCCATGACTCTATCTAATAAAATAGATGCGGAATTATCTTCAACCAAAGTCAAATTGCAAATCACAGACACAAATCATCATTGCAAACCAATTCCATTGCGAATGTTATGTCTATCATTATCGATATAAATATTATCATTACTACTAATCAACTACATTACTATTAAATTTTTTTTTATTACTGTTGTGTTCTTATTGTTGTTAGTTTACTAAGACTTTTACTTTTCAATAATTTACAATCAGTGCATTAACATGGTTATTACTGCCAGTGTTATCATCCTTTTCCCTGATTATTACAAAGAGCAACATCCACAGTTCACTTCACTACTGAAAAAGGCTAAAGAATGAATATATACATTAAGGGAAATGTGTAATAGGGAACAGTTATTGGGCACTGCACGACCTCATAAAATAACACATTATAGTGATAGACTAAATGTCGACTGTTAACTGAAAACGAAATCAAAGAAAACGACTAGAAATAAAAGGGATACTAATATAAGAAAAAACTCGGAATCCTAAAACACGTCTTAGGAGCAATATTAAAAATTACCTTAAGTTATCATCATCAGCCTAATCACCAATATGAGGTCTCATTTCCGCCATCAACAACTGTGCTACACTTTCCTATGACCCCGCCCCTGTTTATGGGGGGGGGGGGGGAGTCATATATAAACTCCTGCACCTCGAGCGGAGCCTCCGCCTGGCTTGAAGCTGAAAGAAAATGGGAATTTCAAGTTTGATGCTGCACTGTATGATGTATTATTCAGTAACGACGAAGGTATTAATGAGGGCATTAGTGCACCTAGACTAAATGCATTTGCGTCTCTGTGTGCATATATATATATATATATATATATATATATATATATATATATATATATATATATATATGCATGTACGTATATACATATATATATGTATATATGCACACATATGTGTATATATACATATATATATATATATATATATATATATGTATATGTATATATGTGTATGTGTGTATGATGTACATATGCATGTTTTCTTTTCAATTTCCATTTATTATGGGCATATGTAATGTGATATAATGCAACATATTCTACATCTGTGACCATAATGTGATCCAAAGAAATATCACTCAATACTTAGGTAATATTGGAAAACATCGCCATGCTCTAGCAACAAAATATTTATCTCGAAAATCTACATTATTATGGTATTGAAAATACTTTCATATTATTAAGGCCATGGCTAAGAGGCCTTATCTTTCGTATACCTACGCTTTTAATTAACACATTTTTTTGTCATTCACAGGTAACAACAGTCATTAATGTCTATATCATATCACTTATGCTTTAACCTTGGGCTTATTCAAGCCTCCACAAGTGTTCCCTGACGAATGAGATAAGGGAAGTATCTCAGGCAGATTCATGTTTTGTTTACAGAATGGGTTTGAATGGTCAAAAGAATATAATGGAAATTTATGTTATGTTCTACATAATTAGCTTACTTCATGTGTACGTATAATTGAATGAAGGCGTAAGTTCATGTGTTCTTTTAAATGTAATTAATATAAATTATTAAAAAGTGACAAATTCATAATATTTAAAGGAGTGTGACGCCCGAAACCGATGTTTCGGGCGTCAATTACTTTCGGTGTTTTAAATAGTTTTATTTGTAATTTTAAGATGTTGATAACTAAGAACTTGTATATACTGCTATTTCCCAATGTAATATCAGTGAAACAGTGGTTGATACTTTAATATAATTCAAAAATAAAGTCAGATTCGTCAACTTAAGCACGATTCCTAGGAATGGGAGTGGAATCGAGCCTTTGGCAACATTGTAGGAACATTGAGAGAGTTGCTGTGGCGACCGGCTCAGGGAGGTGGCGCGAATGAAATTAGCGGAAATAAGGCCTATGGGTTTTACTGTTATAGAAAAACTGCAGTGATAATATTGAAAAAAAAACATGACAGCAATGTTGACATTAGGTAAATAAAAAAAAATAAAAAAACATATCGTTATGGTAATGTCATATCAGCGATTATGATGACTACTTTTACAACAGTTTCACTGACATATGAAGAAAAAGAAATGAAAATATGAAAATGCAGTAATGAAAATTATACTGCTCCCATAATCATAGACATTATAAAAACATGCTTACTGATATCATAATGTAATCATCATGGTTATAGCAGTTTTAATAGTTTTATATTGGTAATTGTATTTGTTATAATCACAGTTGCTGTCAAGGCATAAAAATAAGAAGAAAAAATACAGAAATGACTCTCCAATTTGTATAATTATGTTGGTTAGGTTTTAAGTGTCAGCATAACATTGTTCCAAATTCCTCTTCGGTGCTTATGCTATTCTATGTAAAATTATATCAGTTCACTTATTCAGCATTACATTTTCCTTTGCAGTTATTATACTTGTTTTTGTTGTGACATCGTAACTTTCTGGTGTCTTTAGGTTGAAATTTAAAACAAATTACTAAGAGTTTAATTATTTATTTTTCTACAGCATCAGAGTTAATTTGCCACGCATGAAAAAACATCATGCCGTTATTATATATAATAGTTGCACTGTTCACACTCAAGTATAAGGAGAGAGATATGAATCTGCATCTTTCATTCTAGATTATTTGAAGTACCACGAGCGTGGACGCTTTTCTGAGCAGGTTTGAAAGTTATAATTCCTAATGGATTGAAAGCTGTCTATATCATGTAAATCTACATGTAGTTTCTTGGGTAAGTGAAACAGAAGAACAATATTATCACAGCCGAATTGGCTGCCACGAGATTCATTGGTCACACATTTCAATTGATGGACCATTATTGAGAAAGGGCATGTTCTTTATGCCAACGCTTCAGATAAAATCAGGTCTAAGGATCTGCTTTGTAAAAGCAATGATTTTCTAATTTATGAAATTAACTTAGGAGTTCGGTGTGTATTTTGGAGTGCGAGTAAAGGTCATCATGTTTTAAAAATCAGTTTATCAATTGTTATGAATGTCATGGTTATAATACGCCATTGAAACTAAATTTTCTGCATTCGTATCTTTCCTTTTCCCCCAAAGAATGTCGAGCCGTCAGTGATAAAAGTGCAGAGAGGTTGCTTCAAGACACTGAGACTTGCCAACGGTAAACGCGTTTCACATTCATAATCAAAATCCTTAAATTAACAAGAAAAAAACAAGTATGGACTTAAACTAATTATAATAACAACAATGTCTTTAATAATGAAAAGAGTATTAACAATTATACAACAATAGTAAAGATAGCAATGGTCCTGATAAAATTAATAATGATAGGACCATGCAAAGGATTGATATTGATAACCGTAATAGCAGTCTTCAGTTCTTTCGTTTTCTTTCTTCCCTTGCAAGACGGTCTGCCTCATCTCTGCCAGAACAGCGACAGTCGGGATTGGCTGAGGAGATGCCTTGCCCTTACCCCTGGATGAGAAGGCCTTTTCCATATCTTGCAAAGTGCGCCCTTTGGTCTCGGGAATGAATAACTGGACTATCATGGCGATACCCAGATTCGCTGTGCC
>NC_061855.1:8774606-8777106 GCF_019202785.1 Penaeus chinensis | reverse complement strand
TTGAGAATCCACTGCGGAAGCCTGCCTATTCTCTAGGCTGGTTAGAATCCAGACTGTCAGAGATGCGAGTTGTGATGATTTCAGTGAACAGTTTGTAAGTAACTGAAAGAATCCTTATGGGTCGATAGTTTTTTAGATCCCTCCTGTCCCCTTTTTTATGAATCAAAATAATTGTTGCATTTTCCAGGCTTTTGGAATTTTTCCATTGAGAAGGCATTTGTTAAAAAGATAGGCAATTTCCCCTGCGTCTATTATAAGGTCTATACTAATACCGTCTTCACCTGGTGCTTTCCCTCTCTTCATGCTTTTAAGCTCTCTCTTTATTTCTTCTGTTGTGATGTTAGCTACTTCTCAAGTTAGCGCATTCGCTTCTATCCGTGGCTGTTCATTTGCGTTGTATAGATTCCTGTAAAAGTTTTCCACTACTCTTATGATTTAATTTTTATTATATGTTATATCTCCGTCTGGTTTCTTTATTGCATATATTTGATTTCTCCCTATTCCTAGTCTCCTCTTAGCTGTTTTCATGCTGGTACCTGAGATCACTGTTTCATTTATTATTTGAATATTGAATTTCCGTACACCTTCTCACTTTTTTTATAG
The DNA here is from genome assembly GCF_019202785.1 of Penaeus chinensis. NCBI lineage: Eukaryota > Metazoa > Arthropoda > Malacostraca > Decapoda > Penaeidae > Penaeus > Penaeus chinensis. The sequence continues at coordinate 8,776,503 of NC_061855.1, read as the reverse complement.
TTTTTGTTAGTTCAGCTAATTCCATTTTGTCCCTATTTGACGATGCTTTCATGACCCTACGTTTTTGCATAAGTTCTTTAGTTTTTATCGAGAGCTTACTAGAGTTTTGTTTGACGTTCTTACCGCCTACTTCAAGTGCAGCTTCCATTATTTTGTCATTGAACTGTTTGCTGATTTGGTCAATGATGAGATCTTCGTCGCTGAGAAGTGAATGTCTATTTTGGATGTTGATGTTAAATTCTGTCGCTTTGGTCCTCAAGTTAGCTAAGTTTGGCTGCGGTTTTCATATTAGTTTATTCCTTTCTCTTCTGAGGTGTAATTTAATTTGGCCTCTGACCAACCTATGGTCGCTGCCAACATTTACTTTATTAATAACTTCAACATTGTTTACTATATCACGCCTATTTGAAATTATAAAGTCAATTTCGGTTTTTATATCCGATGGCGACTTCCATGTCCACTTCCGCTCTAGTCTTTTTTCGAAGAATGTATTCATGATATTGAGTGATCGAGCCTCCGCAAAGTCGACTAGCATTTGTCCCCTTTTATTCCGTGTGCCTACTCCGTGATTCCCCACTACGGTTTTCCTTCTGTCTTTTTACCTATTTTGGCATTAAAGTCTCCCATAATTATTGTGAAATGGGTTTTTACTCTTCCGTTGGCTAAATGAACATCTTCATAGAAGCTTTCTATTTCGTCATCACTGTGGCTGCAGGTTGGAGCATAGACTTGATTAATCTTTAAGTTGTACCTATTATTTAGTTTTATTGTTACTGAAGCCACTCTTTCGTTTATACTATGGCATTCTACTATATTCTTTTCTAAACGTTTGTGACCTAAGAAACCTACCCCTTATTCTTGCTGGCTACCCTGAGGTTTACCTCTCCAATAGAGCACGTGTCAATCATTTGGTATCTTCTTTCTTCGCCTAGTCTTCTAACCTCACATAGTCCTACAACATCCCATTTAATGAAGGAGAGTTCCTCAAGTAATGCTAGTAAGTCGGATTCCGTTCTCATTGTCCTTATATTATATGTGCAAAGGTTTATCAAAATGGGGCGGCCTGTTCTTGGCCGGGGATTCTTAGCACCCTCTGCTCCGGACCGATCCTGATCGCCGCCGTAACCAGGGACTCCTTCGCCTCCGGGGAATGAGGGCCGTTGCTCTGTCTGTGCAGTCATGGTTTTTGATTGTGAGGTAAACAGCCGAGTTACCTCCCAGCTACTGGCCTAGGTGTATCTAGTGTGGACTTATGAGCATCAACACACGGGCCTGCTCACTACACCAGGGTATACTCCCGTGAGCATGGGCTTGAGTATCAGCAGTGCGTATATGTGTGATTGTATTTTTATACACTGATTTTATTTATGCGTATGTGCGCTTAGTGTAGACATAGTTGTTCACCCGTAAATGCCCTAATTATTACGCATATGTTCATTTTCGTGCGCATGTACATGAAAGCATACGCCTTTACAATGCTCCTATGCATATGCTATGCATACATACTTATACATTATGCACAACTACACCCATGCGCATGTATACACATATATGAACATACGCGCACTTCATTTGCACATACATATGTATGTACTCATCCACACTTATGCGCACGCATTCAAGCGCACATACCTTGTATACATACTTATGACTATGAATACCCATATGAATATAAATATACGTTCATACACACAAACATACATACATATATATATATACACATACACACATATATGTACATATATACATTTATATACATATTCATACATATGTCCACCTACACATGCATATACACACATATATACACACACATATATACACATACATATATCCACATACATACACATACATACTCGTATACATATATACACACATACATACTCGTATACATACATAC
>NC_061855.1:8759606-8764606 GCF_019202785.1 Penaeus chinensis | reverse complement strand
GAAGTTAGAAAACTAGGCGAAGAACAGAAAATACTAAATGATGGACACGTGCTCTATTGGAGAGGTAAACCCCAGGGTAGCAAGCGAAAGAGTGGCTTCAGTAACTAAATAAAACTAAACAGAAGGTACAACTTAAAGATTGTTCAAGTCTATGCTCCAGCCTGCAGCCACAGTGAAGAAATATGGTGTTCAATTGCCAGCGAGAGTGTAAAAAAACGTTTCATAATAATTATGGGATATTTTAATGCCAAAATAGGTAAAAAGACAGAAGGAGAAACCGTAGTGGGGAATCACGGAATAGGCACTAGGAATGAGAGGGGACAAATCCTAGTCGACTTTGCGGAGGCTCGATCACCCAACATACATTCTTCGAAAAAAGACTCGATCGGAAGTCATCAGGCATCAAAAACGAATTTGACTTCATAATTTCAAATAGGCGAGATATAGTAAAAAATGTTGAAGTTATTAATAAAGTAAATATTGACAGCGACCATAGAATAGTCAGAGGCCAAATTAGATTGCGCACCTCAGAAGGGAAAGGAACAAATTCATACTTTAAGACCAGAGCGACAGAATTTAGCATTAACATCCAGAACAGATATTCACTTCTCAGCGATGAAGATCTTAACATTGACCAAATCAACAAACAGTTCAATGACATAATAAAGGAATCTGCCCTTGAAGTAGGGGCTAAGAACGTCAAGCAAAGCTCCAGCAAGTTCTCTAGAAACTAAACAGCTTATGCATAAACGTAGGGTCATGAAAGTATCATCAAACAGGGACGAGATAGAATAAGCTGAACTAACAAAGACTATACATATAAGGAAGAGAGATGTATGGAAATTCAATACTTAAATAATAAGTGAAACAGTGATCTCAGGTACCAGCATGAAAACAGCTAAAAGGAGACTTGGAATAGGGAGAAATCAAATGTATTTAACAAATAAACCAGACGGAGAAGTGACACATAAGAATGAAATCATAAGAGCAGTAGTAGACTTTTATAGGGATCGATGCAACTCGAATAAACAGCCACGGATAGAAGCGAACGCGGTAACTTGAGAAGTACCTAACATCACAACAGAAGAAATATAAAGAGCGCTTAAAGGCATAAAGAGATGGAAAATGCCAGGTGAAGACGGACTTAGTAGAGATTGCAACAGTGAAACTAGACAATCTTTTTAACAATGGAAAAACTCTGAAAGCCTGGAAAAATGCAACAATTATTTTGGTACATAAAAAGGGGGGATAGAAAGGATCTAAAAAAGTACTGACCCATAAGCCTTCTTTCAGTTACTTAAAGCTGTTCACAAAAGTCATTATAACTTGCATCTCTCGATTCTAACCAGCCTAGAGAACAGGCAGGCTTCCGCAGTAGATTCTCAACAACAAACCACATCCACACGCTCATCCAAATAAAAGAAAATATAAACGAATATAGGAAATCCCTGTGTATGTCATCCATCGACTACGAAAAGGCATTTGACCTGTACAAATACCAGCAGCACTAGAAGCTATTCAAAGACAGGGAGTATAAAATGTGTATTGTAAAATATTGGAAGATGTATACGAAGATGGGACAGTAACCATCAAGCTCTACACGGAAACCAATAAAACGCCGATTAAAAAAAAGGTGTTAGATACCATCTCACCAAAACTGTTTACAGCTAGCCTTCAGGAAGTATTCAAGAAGTAGAATGGAACGGAAAGGATAGCAAAATAGGAGACGAATACCTAAACAATCTAAGATTTGCAGATTATATTGTTCTTTTCAATGAATCTGCAAATGAAATGCAGCAACTGATAACCGATCTGAATAGAGAAAGTCTGAAAGTCGGACTTAGGATGAACAAGAAAAAGACTAAGATCATGTTCAACAACAAAGTTCAATTTGAACAGACACATGTACAAGGCGAAGCGCTTGGGGTAGTGGACAAGTATATATACAATTAGGGCAACTCGTACAGACAAATACATCTAGCAAAGAGGAAATTAAGCGACGCATCAGTCCAGGCTGGAGCGCCTTCGGCAAACAGTAGCATGCTAAGAGGCTCCTAATCATTATGTTTAAAAAGAAAAATCTTTAACCAATGCATCCTCCCAGTTATGACCTATGGATCGGAAGCATGGACTACAACCAAATTACTGGAGAGGAAACTAATAAGTTCCCAGAGAGGGAGGGAAAAGGTTGATGCTGGGAATTAGCCTAAGGGATCATATAAGGGCGACGTGGACCAGGGAAAAGACAAAAGTGTAAGATCTACCTGGGAGAATCAAAAAGAAAAAATGGCAATGGGCAGGTCACATATATCGGAGACAGGACGACAGATGGACAAAGAAAGGAACAGACTGGGTTATAGATAACATAAAGAGGCAAAGGGCCAGACCAATGACAAGATGGTATGACGAAATAAACGAAATTTTGGGGCCAAGACTGGAAACAAAAAAAGCAAGACAGACAAAGTTGGACAAAATTGGGAAAGGCCTACGTCCTGCAGTGAATCGATTCAGGCTGATGATGATGATGACATATGCATGTATATGTGTATATATATACACATATATGTGTGAGAGAGAGAAGAGAGAGAGAGAGAGAGAGAGAGAGAGACAGACAGACAGACAGAAACAGACAAGCAGACAGACAGCAGACAGCCATCGCTAATAAGCCTACCTAACATCCCTGTTTATTACAACATCCCGGGAGAGACAGTGCTTCTACAATATGTACAGCAGTATTGTAGTGTAAGTTTAGTAATCAAATCCCGTCTCGAAAACGGACTCACTCTAAGTGCTCCCCGAGGGAATCAAAACCAATAATTTGCTTATAAGGCCTAGGATCGCGCCCGCGAGACGGCAGTTTTTTAATTCACTTTTATCTATTACTTTATTGATTTATCTCTTTACATATCTATGTGTTTCTTTATATATACATGTATATATGCATACATACATATACATATATATATACATATATATATATACATGTATGTATGTGTGTGTGTTTGTGTGTACACATCCACACAAATAAATACACATGTTTATTTAGGATTTTTCCTATAAGTCTCGCTATGTATATGCGTGTCGTGCCGAAACTGCGGTTTTGTACCTGAGGCTTTGCACTGGTTTAATTTTACAGCAGTTCCTTGTCCCGTGCATGACTCTGTGCTAATGTGTACATGCAAATTCATATACACGAAACATATCTGTATGTGTGTGTGAGCATATCTCTATTAGTATATATATACATACATACATACAAGAATGTACCTCTTTCTCTTTCTCTCTCTCTCTCTCTTTCTCTCTCTCTCTCTCTCTCTCTCTCTCTCTCTCTCTCTCTCTCTCTCTCTCTCTCTCTCTCTCTCTCTTTATATATATATATATATATATATATATATATATATATATATATATATATATATATATATATATATATATATATATATATATATATATATAGCTATATGTGTGTATATATAGCATATATACATTTATCTCTCTCTCTCTATCTATTAATACATATATATATATACACATGTGAATACATATATATTTATATATATACATATGTGTATATATGTATGTAAGTATACACACACACATATATACATATATATATATATATATATATATATATATATATGTCCATATATTTGTCTGCGTGTGTGTGTGTATGCATATATGTAGATATTCCTTCCCCATATATATATATATATATATATATATATATATATATATATATGTATGTATATATATGTATATGCATGTGTAAATATATATATATATATGTAAATGTGTGTGTGTGTGTGTGTGTGTGTATGTGTGTGTATGTATATATCTATACATACACACACACACACGCACGTGTGTATATATATATACATACCTATATGTATACATGCATGTGTGTGTATATATACATATATGCATATATATACATATATATATATATGTGTGTGTGTGTGTGTGTGTGTGTGTGTGTGTGTGTGTGTGTGTGTGTGTACATGTGTGTATATATATATATATATATATATATATATATATATATATGTGTGTGTGTGTGTGTGTATTTACATTTATATGTATGTCTATAAATATTTATATATATATATATATGTATATATATATGAATATATGCATATGTACATAAATGTATGTATGTGTGTATGTATATATATATATATGTGTGTGTGTGTGTGTGTGTGTGTGTGTGTGTGTGTGTGTGTGTGTGTGTGTGTGTGTGTGTGTACATGTGTATATATATATATATATATATATATATATATATATATGTATATGTATTTACATTTATATGTATGTCTATATATATTTATATATATATGTATATATATATGAATATATGCATATGTACATAAATGTATGTATGTGTGTATATATATATATATATATATATATATATGTGTGTGTGTGTGTGTGTGTGTGTGTGTGTGTGTGTGTGTGTGTGTGTGTGTGTATGTGTATACATATGTGTATTTTTTTTCTCCTTAATTTGATTGCTTCAAATGCTCCTTACAATCATGCCTAGCGTGAAATTCTATAGTAATATTAGATCCACAAGATGAGATTTATATGAATATGACATTCTAAATCAATTTAAAATATCAGCTTTAACATCCTTATAACATTTCGAAGCGAATGAATACATGATGAGACCGGGTAATTATTATATGATATCAAGAACACATCGGTCGCTCAGCTGAAACGAATTACATTCGGGCAACCCATATGATCAGCCTTATATGGATGTTATTAATCATTCACAACTCATGCAAATGGGTCCCGATTTTATTAGTGTTTTCTGAACGTCACCTCAGTTGACGGCTTTGCGTCGTGACAAAAGGTGGTCATGAAACCCTGCGTGAGAATCGCTGTGTTTAATGTAAGCCTGCGATGCATATCGTGTTAGTGTGTGTGGTTGGTGGCACTCTAGGGTCGTCACCTTCGTTAGTATTATTTTTATCACTGTTACAATTGTAATAATT
>NC_061855.1:8737106-8739606 GCF_019202785.1 Penaeus chinensis | reverse complement strand
GGGCATGGCAGACTAGGGATAGTGAAGTTGGCATTACCTTTGTGAAGCTTAGTCAGTTCCCAGTAACACAGGATGATGGGGATATCCAATTCCTCAGAATGTTTGCTGTCCTCATGTACAAGAGATCTGGTGTTGTTACCAGCGTTAACGAGGCCAAGCTTAATCTATCTGCGTGCAAGCAGAGGACATATGGGTTAATTCCACCGACACAGGTAGCCCTTAAAGAGCATGTCAAGGTGCAGGCTATCAGGCAGATTTGAAAAGTTGTTTATAGAGAATATTCCTGCCAACTCTCATGCTGGTATTATTATTTGAATTTTTTATTCAATTTGTCTGCTTTACTAAAAAGTGGAAATCAAATTTATCAGCCGAAATATATGTTTAACGCGAATCACTGCAATGCACTTTATATTACACTCTAAACTGCATTCGTCCATAGTCCTTTCCACATAAAAGTGTAGTATAATGGTTTGGCGAGTAAGTTCTTCTCAGGCTGTATATCAATGTGACCGAGTTTGCCCTGTTCACAAGATTACTAAAACAAAAAACTAAATAACTAAATGAAAATTTAAGAAAGAGGGAATTCTAGAGTAAACAAATAAAAGTAATGAATTTGACATTCTGATACATCCTACAGCAAAATATATAATTTATGGTAACAGTAAGAATACTGAATAAATAAATAAAAGATTTTTCCTCCATAAAATTTTCTACAACGTCGTTTTAGCATGTAAGTTAGTCACCTACACTCGGTCTTTCTCATACATGTATATATAAATATATATATATATATATATATATATATATATATATATGTATGTGTGTGTGTGTGTGTGTGTGTGTGTGTGTGTGTGTGTGTGTGTGTGTGTGTGTGTGTGTGTGTGTGTGCGTGCGTGCGTGTGTGTGTGTGTGTGTGTGTGTGTACATATACAGATAAAGAGATAAATACACACATATATGCGTATATATATGTGTGTACTCTCTCTCTCTCGTTCGCTCTCTCTCTCTCTCGTTCGCTCTCTCTCTCTCTCTCTCTCTCTCTCTCTCTCTCTCTCTCTCTCTCTCTCTCTCTCTCTCTCTCTCTCTCTCTCTATCTATCTATCTATCTCTCTCTCTCTCTTTCCTTCCCTCCCTGCGTTCGCCACACCTACCTCACAGACGCGGATTCAGTGCGTCCTCCTCCCCGGCTGCCTTCAGACTGACCGTTCTAAGACCTCTTCGGGGATTACTTCTAAGGGGAAATATGAGGGGGTGCAGTGCGGGGAGGGAAGGGGGGGGTATAAGGTGCAGAAAGCGAGCGAGGTGTGAGGGGAAGTATCACACTCTCTGAGGGGTAAATATCTATCCATCTGACGGATAGGCAAACAGACAAAGAGAATGCGAATGGCAATAAGATATACGTATCTTCAAGAAAAGATCACACGAAAAGCAGGAATAAAACGAAAGAGATAGAAAGGAGGAAGAAGTAAGGGCGGCTGATTGCCCGTAAGCTCACAAAGATAGAACGTAAGCATCTCTGCTGAGCTGGAAGTATATTAATGGTGTGCGTAAAATCCATCATCCAAGCTACCGGTCTCTTTTTCTCCTGTTTGTTATTCTTTCTCTTTCGTTTTCATTTTTGCTGCTCGCTTTTTTGTTGTTGCTGTTTTTGCTAAGCCATATATACCTTAATATACATGTTAATGAACCATCGAATTATGGCATACTCTACGAGCCCACACAGACACACACACACAAACACACACCCACACACACACACACACACACACACACACACACACACACACACACACACACACACACACACACACACACACACACACACCCACACACACACACACACACCCACACACACACACACCCACACACACACACACACCCACACACGCACACGCACACGCACACACACACCCACCCACACACACACCCACACCCACACACACACACACACACCCACACCCACACCCACACCCACACCCACACACACACACCCACACCCACACCCACACACACACACACCCACACACACACCCACACCCACACCCACACACACACCCACACCCACACCCACACCCACACCCACACCCACACCCACACCCACACACACACACACACACCCACACACACACACACACACACACACACACACACACACACACACCCACACACACACAGAGGCCTTGGTAAAACGTAGTCCAGCGGTCCTCCCACTCGCCAGGCGTAGCAGCCCCAGCTCGTGAACCGCTGGCCGCTGCTCGTGTGAGATTTCCAGGAAGCTCTGGTCAATATTTTCAGCCGAGTGGGCATTCCAAGGGAAGTGCTGTCAGACAGGGGAACGCAATTTACCTTCGCAGTGATGCAGGAAGTTTATAGATTATTGTCTACAGTCTATTACTACGACTCCTTATCACGCGATGTGTAATGGGTTGGTAGAAAAATTTAATGGCACACTTAAAAGGATGCTGAAAAGGATGTGTGTAGAACAGCCTAAAGAGTGGCA
>NC_061855.1:8719606-8732106 GCF_019202785.1 Penaeus chinensis | reverse complement strand
CCTCCTAAAAGAAAGAATTCTCTGAAGAAGTTCGTCGCAACCCTATTTCACACTACCTGGCATCATTTTCTGGATCTTCTACATACACCGTTTCTGTTCCAAGAAAAAGAGTTTGCTAGGCTTCTGTACATGCTAAGAAGAGGACAGATTAAAGACGTAAAACTTCAGCTTTGGCAAGACGTTCCTTTAACTCATAAACAAAGAGAAATCCTTTTGTCTTTAGCAATCACTGGGGGCTACACAAATTGTGTCGAGTTTCTCCTGCAGAAGAAAATCTATGTCTCAGATACCCATTTCAAACTGGCTGCAAGATACGGGCGAGTTCACACAGCAAGGTTGTTACTGAAGAAGAAATGGAACGTTAATGTACTTCGACTTGAAGCCGAGTACTATGGAAATATTGCCATTGTGCAACTGGTCACTAAACTCCCTTCCAAAAGTAGTTTCCAAGACAAATGGGTAAGATTTCTATAGAGCAATTCAAACATGATCCAAATTATGGTACTGATATCTTAAATCTTTACGGTTTTGTATTTACATTCCTCACATTCATTAGCTACCATATGGATAATAGCATAAATCATAACTCAAATTTAAAAAACGGTATAGCATTTAATAAACCCCTTTTCTACTTGCATGATCTTTTCACATACAAAGAGGCTTTTTAGACTTTAACAGCTTTTCCTATGGCCATTACAGAACAAAATTGAAGCCAACTACAATGAAGAATGGCGGAGAGTCACCAGTGATATCTTGAAGATTAAAGATGTCCAGCCTTTGCGCGAATTCATCGTAAACAACATAAACTTCATCCACTACCAGGACCACAAAGGATTTACACCTCTCCACGTGGCGGCTGAACAAGGTCACGAGCTCTGTGTGAGGGAGCTCCTGGAACACGGCGCCTTGCCCAATGCACGCACTACTGACCTCAAGACCCCAGCTGACCTCGCAAACTCCCGGGGCCACTGGAGAATAGCAAAGATCATAGAGAGAAAGATCCAAGTCAAGGACAGTGGAAAGCAGGTACTAACCATGGTTCTATTAAGATTTATTTAGTTGATGGTTTATTGCGCTTTAACTGGAATGATATCAGTTTCTTTTGACAAACGTCAATTTTCTTCCAAGCTTGTACTTTCTTTCCTTTTCTGTATTCTTGCAACTTTGAGACTTAGTGCAGTTTATGTATAGGCGTATTTGTATACAGTACATCTATTTGCACACACTTTAGGCCTTTATGGAATATTCCCAAAACCCCAAACAATTTGATACACTCTGATTTATGTTTGCCCTTTATGCGTACATTATTGGAACCTGTTGAAACATCGTATCATGTTGTATCAAAGCGTTTGCCTTTAACCTGATACGGTTTGATACACTCCGGCCAGCCAATCAGAGCACGGTATTTTTCAGATATTTCCCATAATCTCAGAGATGGATTTATATTTTCATTGATTACGAATCGCATCGTAAGTTTCTTGGTATAACTTTTTATTGCAAAGGTGCATAAAATGTTTCTGTGCCGTTTTAGCAGTACATCAAATACATGTTCACTCTATATGGGTAAGATTTTATGTGACTCACGACAGTCGCTGGAACGAAATGGTAAGAATTGCCAAGGTGTCCGAGTCATGACGAAATTTCCAAGGTGTCTAAGTCATATGACGTGGTATTGACTTCAGTGGAATGAATGATTTCAAAATCATTCTGTACCTCTATGATATAACCTTACAAGCTCAAATGATATATTCAATAAGTCATGTAAATGTCCGTGATCACTGAAATGACCCAGTTGTCTGATTTGGACACGAGATGCAAAACCTTACGCATTTCCCCCTTTTCATATGTAGAATGTGTATGCAACAAGAAAAACATATTTTGATAGAATCTGAGAAATAGGTTTATACTTTCGACATCCTTACGAAGCGGAGAGTGGTGTGTATAAACAATACAAGTTGCAAAGTAGTCAGGTACTTTTTCCTTTTTATTTGAATTTCCACAATGTCTTGCTTGTAATTAAAAATCATACTAGCATATTATGTCCTCTAATAGTTTTCTGTTGACTTTCATTATGTGAAATAAATAATGATAACTTCTTCTTTTTTAAACATTTTGTATGTCAGTACAAACTTCGATGATATCGTCTTTTGTAGCGACTGTGATACATCAAATGATATATCAGAGTTAGGGGTTTTGGGATGCTACAAAAAAGGCCTTTATATGCCATGATAATTATGTCTTGTAAATACTAATGTACCTGAATATATACACAGATCCACACCAAGCACAAACACACACACACACACATCAGACAGGAAAACAGATGTCCAAGAGTGATTTTCCTCGGCTTTGTACATCGATTCTGCAAAAGTTGTTTGCTGTTGACCATCCTTTACTTCTATGTATCACTTCGAGATAATGGATTTTTTTCATCTAATACACTACATGTCACACAAACTGTAGTCCCATTATAGAATATTCACAGTTGTAATATTGGCAGAGTCGTAAAGACGTGTCCAAACGATACTTCCGTCTTCTGGAGGCAATTTCCAAGGGCGGGAAAATCTTTGCAAATGATATAGAAGACAAGGCAGCAAAAGTCGAGCTGGTGAAGACTGTGACATCACTGCTTGCAACCGGAACTCCTCTCGAATTTAGTGGACCCTTTACCAACAGTGCTCTCCTGCTCGCCATTTCCACCAACAGAACACCGCTTCTTCCCCTGCTCTTGGCTGCAGGGGCTCCTCTCACTGCTACCACCTCCGGTCTCGGACCCCTCCAGCTGGCATTGATCACTCCAGGGGTAACACCTTGGGTCGGTGTGGTGGTGGCAAGGGTAAGTGACACTTATATAGCTTTTCCTAACCAGCATTAAAACATATGCAAGAAAATGTTGAAGCAGTAAAATCAGTCTTCACATTACATTTAATTTGCAGGCTATCCGGCATAAACTCAAAGTTGAAATGGACTTTGCTCCTGAAAATTCCATGGACCAGATGTTAAAGTCAGGCATAAGTAATCTGTTACAACATCTGGAAGGAAAGGAACCCTGGAAAGCAAAGTTCAATAGTACAAAGAACAACCCTGAACATCTTACCCAGTTGCTGGTTACAGCCTGCAAGCGGGGAGCCACTACTTCTGCCTGGTGGGTGTGGCAAGCAGGTGGCAACCCTGTCTCGTCCGTCGCCTCCACCTCAGCCCTCCATGCAGCACTTAACCCTGAGCGGCCTCACTTGGATACGGCGAGGACGCTTATCCTCCACATGGGGTGCAATCCTTTCCTGCCAGGTGAAGATGGTTCACTCCTCTTCAACAACATGCCGTTGGAGTTTCGGAAGCAACTACTGCAGGTCAGAAGTAAAACAATGTAGTTTTGAGAGAGGATAATGTCACTCGGCAAGATATATTCATTCCAGCTGCATTATACTACTCACCATGGAGTTGTAAGACGTTAAAAATGTCTTGTTCTGTTAATCTATTGTTTTCTTAGTAATGGCTGTTTCATAACTTGTTGAAAAGTACAGTTATATATTGTCGATTTATATTCTTAAGATGCATATTTGGTTAAGTTAGCCACTTAGGTAATAATTACCTTTCTCATCAGGGAACATTAAAAAACATTAATCAAAGGAGAGTTTTTCCTATTCTAGAATAGTTCATGCCAAGCTATACTACTATGTGTATGCTAATCTCTTGTATTATTGTTTAGGATTCCCTTGCAAGAGAGTACCGGTGCCTGTACATGGAGATGGCAAGGGCACGACGCCACAGAAACAGAAAAAAAATCATAGATCTCCAGCGCCTTGCAGTTCTGCAGATTCTCCTTTACATTCAGTACGAAATGCACAGCGAAGAAGCATCTTACCCTTTCCTGCAAGACCTGTTGACATGTAGCGAGTTGGAACTAACAGGGAATCAAGAGGAAGAATTACATGATTTAAATGAAGAATGGATCACTAGTCTTATCAGGAAACTAGATGCTGATTGTGAAGGGAAGACTACACTCGGCAAGGATGAAGAGGATGAATTCTATGAATTATCTGAATGCATCAGGTTATTCTCCAGAAGAAAACGCAAAGGCAGTGAATATAACATCAAACATAAACATGACTGCCTCGACCTTCTCTATAAAAAAGCATTGATGATGTGTAGTAAAGAAAATCTTACTGCATTCCTTTATTTGCTAGTCAGTGTGGCAGGGGTCCATGTAAACGGGGAAGTGGATCCTATATGTGGCACGCAAGCTCTTCACCATGCGGCCATGCATGGTAACCTGTCCATAGCAATGTCACTGGTCTGCTTTGGATGTTCTAAAGAAGCAAGAGATCATGGCAGAAACACGCCTTCGCACTATGCCTACATGGCTGGCCATAAGGAAGTTGCACAGTTTCTCGCAGATGGCATTGAAAATGAGGTAAATAACCGTAAGTTACGGCCACGTGACATGCTTAAGCGTTACAACACCTATCTTGACCAGCAAAGTCTCACTCTTGTAAGTAGTATAAAAGAGGAACAAGAAATATTTAATGACAGTAAAACACTGATTGAACTTCATCTTCACCATCTTAGAGAGACATGGGAAGCCAAAGGGGGTCTCATCAAAACAGTTATGGATACTCATGTGGACTTTACAAAGAACGAGTCTTTAGAAGTCAAACAAGCCATCACAAAAGTAGCCGAAGACCTAATTTCTGAAATTGCCAAAGTCAATAAGCTCTTTGAGGGAGACCTTGTCGGTGTAGGAAGTGCTGCAGATGATACTAGAATATTCTGCCCTGACGAATATGACTTCAATCTTGTTTTAAGAAACATAAGTGGTCACCCGGGAGGAGGGCTTAAATTTGAGCTTCAGAAATCCCCAGAAACGGAACTAGTTCAGAAACACATAGAATTATCAGCTGAAAGTAGTGAACTCGAAAATCTTATGGATGGATCTAATTTCACTGATACATTTTATAACATAGCAAAAGATTGCTTGAAAAACTTGAGGATTGGAGATGAAAGGCTCATCTTCATCTCTCCTGGGATCAAGAACACTCAGGTAGGCATTAATTTGTGCATGGTATGGATGGGCCAAGAGTTCCCTCTCTTGATGATAGACGTGGATATAGTTCCAACAGTAGAAGCACCTTGGCCCCAACAGCACCCACGGCCCCCTCTCACTCCCTCAGACATGAACACAGTTTATCTCAGCAACACAACTAGGAAAGAATGGAGATTTTCCTTTGGTGTCGCCGAAAACCAGATCATGAAAAAACTGACTGATCATCAGAGAAGAGTGTTCTTAGGCTGTAAATTGCTTTTGTCATCACTAACGGTATCATGGTGGATGCCAAAGGAGACCAAGAAACAGTTCACTTTCTGGGATAAACGAGTGTTTCGACTTTCAGTTCCTGCAGGCTTTGCCTTGAAGAATGTGTTTTTCGAAGAACTTCAGGATGTGCAAAATGCAAATCTCTGGACAGATGACCATCTTTTGGATAGAATGAAGTCTGTCTTCAGCCGCATGTGTGAAGATCCGAGTGATCCTGAATGCCAAATGCCACGCAAGGTGATGGCCTATTTTGGAGGCAACACCCAGCTCCCGTCATTTGCACTCGGAGCCCCAGATATTCTTGTGTTCCTAAGGTCACTGGATGCCTTACCACTCCAGCCCAGTTCTAAAGCGTGATTGTGTTCAGAGAAAGTTGGTTTGAACGGTTTCCTTTTTATTAGTATTCGGTATTTTTGTCTAAAGACTCTTTTTATCAGAAGTTATAAATTTCTATTAGAGGAGTACTAGAACTATTCATTTCAAATGATTGTTTAAGACTAGTTTATTGAAATGAATGATTATAATATACAGGCATGACACCATCAGCAGCTTGAAACTCTAATAGGAAAACAGGTATATATTCATTACTGTTTTTTCGTCTCTATATCATACACATTATAAGTATTTTTTTTTTTTTTTAATGGCTAACATGTCAGATACAAGAAAGCATATTATACTATACGACGTTATTTCAGATATTTAAGTCTTTTCAAAAAGCACATGAATATGGTAAGTTATGGCAAACATTTGTGAAAATAATTAATGATAATTAATCTGACACATTATGATATGCTGATCCGACATATATATAGCAAAGGAGAAATACTGGACCCTCTGACCTTTCGCATCGTTTGTTGGGGAGACTTTTTTCCTTGTTATTGTTTTTGCCACCATGAGCAATGTGCATTTTTAGTCATACAAAGGCCTAGTTTTATCAGTGTCACAAATTAGGTATCGTAAAAATCCTGTAACAGAGGCTTGTGGATTTAGCTCCCACGTCTGTTTTTTTTTTTTTTTCTCTCTTTCTTTTGATAGCTTGCAAATCTGTTTGATCATAGAATTCTGCAGGCTTTTGGGCTGAATACAAAGATATTTGTGATTTATTGTGAACTGCTCATTGTGGCAGATGATAAAAGGCCTATTGTCGGAACAGTAAAATTTTATGCCTTGAACAGTGGAGTTTCCTAAATCATATCTTTTTACTAATATTTTTTAATACCAGCCATTCATAATGATTGCATTATACTAATACCATTGTTACTGCTCACAGCTAATTCATTGTGATTGAGAAAGTATCCATCTATTTGAACCGATGATTCACCGATGATTCATGGAAATGACAGATTGGGATTTTTCTTCCACAATGGTTTGTCTTTTTGATTTTCACAACACATCATGCTGCTTGGGATTTGCGACGTTCTAGCTTCGCCCGGGCCTTCCAAATATGGCCCGGCAAACGCACCATCAATTCTGAGCATCGGTAATCAGAACTGTGTTTATCTGAAGGTAAGAGAAAGCCGGGAACCTTTGACTTTTACTAATTGTTATGTAAGATTCATAACAATTAACCTTTCATGTGTTTTCTTTCGCGATTATTGCAGAAAGAATAAGCTTGATCTCTCATGATTGTTTTCTTTTCTTTTGTGATGAGAACAATAAGCCTAACTTTGTGATAAATTGATTGATATTATAAAATGCATATAAGTTTTTCTTTCCACTTGAGTTTTTTTTTTTTTTAAGAGATATTAATTTTGTAATGATAACAATAGTTTCCTAGAAAATTATAAAACAATAAATATCTGTGGTTAAGTATGTTTGTGTTCGTATATTGCGCATGTATGTCGTTGTGTAACATGCCACTCTTACATGTTTTACAGTTACATATTACAAAATGTTTAATTTTTGAGGTAAATGTTCCTATTTCCTACGTATTTGTTACACACAAAAAGATCGATGATAGGAAACATGTTTACACACCCAGTCAGTTCACAGGCAAGTGCTGAATGCGAAAAATATTTATCACAAGGTATACTCTGCAAAACCTTTAGGTAGAAATAAAAGGAATGAGAATCGAGGGGCATTTTTAGTGTCGTGATCCGCGGCGCGTTTGTTTTCGAAACATTATTCTCATTTTTTCACTGTCTGCATAATAATGTCCCTTTCTTCAGTGAATATCATATAGAACAATAAGCTCTGTTTCAGTATTTTGCTGCTAGTTTTGGGACAGGATTTGTTTATACCAAGGAGGATCGTTTGCAGACTCACACCCAAATTGATTGTGATCACTTGGCATGTTGTGCGCATGTGTCTGTTTGCTCAGTTAGTGTAATTTCATGGTTATTATAAGTGATCATGTTAAGCCGTTTAGTACAAAAAGTGTTTTCAATATTTCAGTTGTGAATATGCATGAAGGGGATGGAGATCATTCTTACAATGTAAGCCTTATGGTAATTTTTATTTATTTCATTTTATTCAGAAACTTGTTTTACTTTTACAAGGAAACCAATTTAAATATGGTGTTGATTACTGGTTATTATTCTGTGTAAAGGGATTATATAACATATTTACCATGATGTATAAATTAATTTGTATACTGCGATATTGGGTTTATAGTAAATACCTTATTAACAAGATTATAAAACACAGATTAAGGATGTATATTTACAGTTTTTTTTTTTTGTTCGTGGCATACTGTAGGTGCTTTTAATTCATTGTATTTACATTCATTTCTTGTTTCTAGTCTTTGTTTTTACGTATATTCATGGATTTGCTGACGCCAGGCGCCACGATACTTTGCCTCACGTGCCCCCGAGGTTAATCGGAGCGGCGCCAAGCTTAAGCAAGCCCCGTGACACCTGGGCCGTTTGATACGCTCGCTGGGACGTGGATATTTACACTGATTGTTTGTTTATAATATTTGTAAATAGGTATATGGTGTTGGTTATAACCTCTTATTATACCCACATTTTAATGAAAGCGAGAACATAATTAGATAATGTGATTAATCCAATCACGAAATGCACCATTTTAAACAAAAGATCCTTTACATTATGTATAACAGTCTTTGCAGGTCCTAGCCATATACATGAATATTTAATGTATAGACTGAAAAAAGACATCGATATTCACATAAATATATAAAAAAGTTGGGGTAAATTTTCGATTTTTAGGATGCTTGGTAAAACAGCTACGATACATAAGCATTTTCTTAATGATTGGTAAAATATCTGTGATATGAAACCATTTTTTTTATTTTGACTTTGGCACGCTGTCGTTGCCTAACTCTACCGATATCACCTTAGGGAATACGTTTCGGGGTCAGGGATTGGAAACAACAGAGACCAGACAATTCACACGAAAAGGAAATGAATCTCAGACCATCAAGACTACTCACACACAACATCATATATATATTAAAGCTGACATTCTTTTAAACAATTGATATCACCGTCTATTCTATCAATAAGTTTGTGTGTGTACATGAGAATCATAATGACAGCGTGTTTTCTGCAGTAAGTTGGACTTCCAAGATAAAAAACTATTCAGATGGATGACGTGTTATCTTATCTGTATTATATTGTGAACTTCATTTATTTAATTTGTACCTGTAAATGACCTGCTTTATTTTCATCTGTTTTTACAGATATATAGGTAATTGCTCATAAAACATTCTGAGCTTTGGTGATTTATAAATAAAATGTATTAAAGGTGATTATATTCTTCAGTTAATAACTTTTTTTCCCCTTGTGCTTTATACTTTCACACGCATTTACAGACATATTTGTTGGTTAATGAGCCCAACAAACCTGAATATACCATTAATAAGAAATTGTAACGAAATAGATAATTTTATCAACAACACAATTTTTATTGATAGAATTACATAAAAGAAATAGTGGTAATAATATATTCGTACATACATACATACTTATACATAAATGTGTGCGTGTGCGTGTGTGTGTGTGTGTGTGTGTGTGTGTGTGTGTGTGTGTGTGTGTGTGTGTGTGTGTGTGTGTGTGTGTGTGTGTGTGTGCATATGTATATACATATATATATATATACATTTATATATATATATATATATATATGTGTATGTGTGTGTGTGTGTGTGTGTGTGTGTGTATATATATATATTTATATATTAAATATTATATATATTTATATATTGTATATTATATATATTTTATATATATTTATATATTGTATATTATATATATTTAAATATTATACATTATATATATTTATATATTATATATTATATATATTTATATATTGTATATTATATATATTTATATATTGTATATTATATATATTTATATATTGTATATTATATATACTTATATATTGTATATTATATATATTTATATATCATGTATATTTATATATTTATATATTATGTATATTTATATATTTGTATATTATGTATATTTATATATTTATATATTATGTATATTTATATATTTATATATTATGTATATTTATATATGTATATATTATGTATATTCATATATTGATATATTATGTATATTTATATATTTATATATTATGTATATTTATATATTTATATATTATGTATATTTATATATTATGTATATTTATATATTTATATATTATGTATATTTATATATTTATATATTATGTATATGTTTATATTTATATATTATGTATATTTATATATTTATATATTATGTATATTTATATATTTATATATTATGTATATTTATATATTTATATATTATGTATATTTATATATTTATATATTATATATATTTATATATTTATATATTATGTATATTTATATATTTATATATTATGTATATTTATATATTTATATATTATGTATATTTATATATTTATATAGTATGTATATTTATATATTATATATTATGTATATATATATATTATATGTTATGTATATTTATATATTAAATATTATGTATATTTGTATATTATATATTATGTATATTTATATATTATATATTATGTATATTTATATATAAAAAGTATGAATGGGAATGAATATCTTCACAATACAAGAGATGTATTTGACCGGTTTCGACTCTATCTTCGTTAGAAATACATACACCAAGCTGACATCCGTCACCATAGAACTTCCAACGCCATGGTGGTACATTTAGATGAAGCTGGACATCTACCCAATTGGAAGGAAGCAAAAATAGTCCATGGAGGACTGTACATAAAGAAGTCATGGAAGCTGCTTACTTCGCGACGGAGAAAAACATCAACGCAGCGTCGGGTAGATTCAAACTATCCAAGTTTGCAGCTGCAATTATACGGACAACGAGTGGGAGGTCACAGTCGCCAGGTAGTTCATCAGCTCATGTCTGATATATATGTACTCTGTATTTCCCAAAAATGCCATCTTACCGGCTCTTAGTTTGATATCCTCGCGACCACAGACCAGCGCCCCACGGCTAGATGCTTCCCCCCCTTGACCTGCCATTCGGGACCTATATTTAGGCCTCCCCAACAAGCATGCATACAAAAATGAGGGGAATGTCGGGTCAAAAAGGGTGATGGTCACATTGCTGTCAAGAGAGGATAGTGTCTTCCTCTCTTAATAAAATAGTCACTCCCTTTAAGAGGTGACTTAGTTTTAAAAAAACTAAAAATACGGAATGAGAACTATTAAGATTATACTAGAAAAAAGTAAAAAGATATTATCATACAATCCCCATAAGGCAGAATGTGATCTCCTATGCGGTCAGGTAAAAGAAATCGAGAATAAAAAACAATATAATCATTATAATCAACACAATAAAAAAACATAATCAACAGTATTTAAAAATCACATCTTTCCCCTCCCCAGCTTCCCGGAAACGGTCATCCACTGGCACGGGCGGTCTCCTTTGCTCTGAAAGGGGAAATTCGTGAATTCCCCAGGTTCCTCCATCCCTTGGCTGGAGATTCACTAAAATCCGATGGTCGTTAAGATCGTCGCATGCCAAAGTACCGGTGTGTCGGAGTTTACGCACTGAGGTGTAACATTGGGTAGCAAAGAGGGTCTTCAGAGGCTGATAAATAAGTATACCAGGACAGTAAAAGGACTAAAAGGCCTGTCACACCTTAACGTTTTAGAGAACGTATGGCTAGCGTATGGTAAACATACGCTGAACTCTTCGTTTTTCGGCGCGTTGTCGACGTATGCAGAGCGTATAAGACAACGATCGCCTAACGTGCCTTTAACTTATCCCCAGCGTATGCATAACGTACTGGCCACACGCTGGCATACGTCGAGAATTTTGTGCATGCTCAAAAACTTCTCGCTGTCTCTGCGTACGACGACGTACGGCACCGTACGCCACCGTACTTCAACGTACCCTAACGATGGAGCAGCGTACCCATAACTTATACAAGCGTATGCTGAGCGTGTGCCACCGTTTTCCATACGCTAGCCATACGTTCTCTAAAACGTTAAGGCGTGACAGGCCTTTTAATATTCGAACACAAGAGGCTGTTGGGCCTGAAATTCTAATCCGAACCTTGTGCATCTCAGGCGCGTCAGTTGTAACCATTGTGTGTGTAAGTGTGCGTAACTTCCCGCTGCGGCGATTAACTTGATGACTATGTAAGCTTATATAAAGCATGGTGTCTGCAGTGAAGTGTCATAGCTTGCAACAGGGGTGTGAAATGTACCATCCGGCCATATATATATATATATATATATATATATATATATATATATATATATATATATATATATATATATACATATATACATACATATATATATGTATATATTATATATATAAACATATATACATATATAAATAGATAAATATACATACACATATATATACATACATTCATATATATATATATATATATATATATATGAATATATACATGTGTGTGTGTGTTCATATATATGTACAAAATATATACATATATATACATATACATATATATACACATGAGTTTATTCTTCTGATATAAAATGCC
The DNA here is from genome assembly GCF_019202785.1 of Penaeus chinensis. Lineage (NCBI taxonomy): Eukaryota > Metazoa > Arthropoda > Malacostraca > Decapoda > Penaeidae > Penaeus > Penaeus chinensis. The sequence continues at coordinate 8,719,829 of NC_061855.1, read as the reverse complement.
TATCTACGTTAGTAAATCAAAACGTAGAAGGAAGTTTAAGGACTATCGAAGCCATCCATTACCGTAAACTAAAAAGCTTAGGTATAGATCTTGACAACAAAGTGGATGCTAATAAGGTAATCTTTAACTTTTCAAAAAGAGACCTGCACACAAAGACAAGGAAACACTATCATGGGTCTTGTTATTTTTTTTAATTTTTTTTTTTTTTATTGTCATTTACTGA
>NC_061855.1:8712106-8714606 GCF_019202785.1 Penaeus chinensis | reverse complement strand
GATAGTTAGATAAATAGATTGATAGAGAGATAGAGAGATAGTGAGATAGAGAGAGAGATAGAGAGAGGGAGAGAGAGAGAACGATAAAGAGAGAGAGAGAGAGAGAGAGAGGGAGAGAGAGAGAGAGAGAGAGAGTATGTACATGTAGAACGGCAGGCAACAGACAGGCAGCATCTTTCTTTGTTTACTGAATGAAGGATTATGTATTTTCCTTCTTTATCACTCGAATTCTTCATGTTCTATTTTCGTCTTTTGCTCATTTCCTCCATTTGTCATGGTGATCTTTATCGTGAATCTGTTTTGTTCTCTTTACAACAATCTTCATTGTTTTGTTTGTTGTTTATGCTGATGTATGTGTCTAGTGCTTTGTTTGTTTGTTTGTTTTTGTATATACAACATTATCTAAATAGTGAAGTGCGGGAGGTTATTATCAATGTAAACATCTAATTCATTGTAAGTCGGAGGAATGTGTCATTGTTCTCCACGTTAAAGTTATGTAGCCCAGTATTTTGAAGTGAAATTATACGTTGTGCTCCCGTAGAGTTTATTGCATTTTGCCCTTCCGTGAGTCTTACCCAATGTATATTTTTTGTTCTATCCTTTTCTTATTCTTTGCTTTATTCTCCTCATTTTTATAGCTTTGGCTACACGTGTAGATAAGATCAAGCACTTTTAGACCTGGCATATTGGGTTTCCGATCACAGATAAAGATTATTTGAGGAGAGAGATTATTCCCTCGTGATTTAAGCTTGAGTGATGGATGATTAGATTGTTCTCCATATAGATGGGCTCATTGAGATAACTCATTCTAAGAATGATTTAACACAGGGCAGAAATATGCGACTCATAATTAGGAATATATTCATGCATACTTATAAAACGTACAAAAATATCCTATCGGTATGAAATAATGATGTGGTGACAACAGGAGCTGGTGATGACGATGCAGATGGAGGCTGCTGAATGAGATATCAGGCTCATCATACAGGGCGACAGGAATGCGATGCTTAATGGTGGAATGTATGACAGTATTTACAGGTGATTTGTGGGTGACGTCGGCGGAGGTGGAAAGCGAATGAGGTGCGGCTTGAGATCTGTGTCCCCTCCTCGGGCGGAAGGAGCTACTCCAGTTTGGCGTGGCTCCACAGGACTCGCAGAGCCCTGCCTGCAAACCGCTTGGACGCCCTTAGGGCGGCGCGCGCGAGGGCCACGACGGCCCAGCGCAGCAGCAGGAGCACGGCGACGGCGGCGACGGCCAGCACGGCCACCACGTCCAGCAGGAGGTACTGGTAGAGTGGCATGGAGGCCGCGGCGGACTGCAGGTGCGGGGCGCCGCCGTAGCGCATCACGTGCTCGCTCCAGTACACGGCGCGCTCTAGGGGCGTGGTCTCCTGGTCGCGCAGCATGAGTGAGCGCGTGTGCACGCGCGTGCGGAAGCCCTCGTCCTCTACCACGGCCGTGATGGCTTCCACCAGGTCGTCCTCCGTCAAGGTCTCGAGGGTGAGCTCGCGCCCCAGGCCGAGGGTCACCGCCTGGCGCACGTTCAGGTGCTGGTCGCTCATGAGCGGCAGGCCGACGACGGGCACGCCGTGGTACACGGCCTCCTGCATGGACGACAGGCCGCCGTGCGTCAGGAAGGCGCGCACGCGCTCGTGGCCCAGCACGTCCTGCTGGGGGAACCAGGGGCGGGTCAGCACGTTGGCCGGCAGGCCGGGCACGGCGGCGCCCTCCCACTTCCACAGCACGCGGTACGGCAGCCGCGCGAAGGCCCGCACCAGGGTGTCCCGCACGGACGCCGGCAGTTGCTCGCTGCGGATGGCAGAGCCCAGACTGAAGAACACTGCGGGCGCGTCGTAGGCGTCCAGGAAGCGGCGCAGCGGGGCGTCCTGGAGGGCGCGGGCGGGCCGGCAGTGCATGGCGCCCACCTCCACCACGTTGGGCAGCAGCGGGCGGGGATGGCCCAGCGAGTAGTGCGAGTTGACCAGCACCAGCGACACGTTCTTTTCCAGCTCGGACAGGGACACTGTGGGGTCGCCCAGGAACCGCTGGACCACGCCGTCGAGGCGGCTCAGCACCAGCTGGCTCCGGAGGTACGGGCTGATGAATCTACGGGAGAAAGAGAGCGCGTTAGACGCCGGGCGGGGAGGGGCGGGGGTGTGGGCTCAGGATGGGCATGGCAGGGTAGCGTGCATGACTGGCAGGGCGAGAGCTCACCTTACGAGGGTGTTCAGTGTGCGCTGCCACAGCGTCATGTGGGCGTCGTAGGGCAGGTACTGGTTGGGCACGTAGGCGGGGTTCTCGGGGTTGCCCAGCAGGTCGGCCGTCCACGGCGTCAGGCCGGAGGTGGTGACGTAGATGAAGGGCGCCTTGAACTTGTGCACGAAGGCCAGGCCGCACTCGTTCATGAAGGCGGGCAGCAGCACCAGGTCGGGGCGCGCGGCCCAGGCGGCCTGCAGCGCGGGGTCCCGCAGGAAGGCGTCGCAGTACTCGGGCAGGTGGC
>NC_061855.1:8639434-8641934 GCF_019202785.1 Penaeus chinensis | reverse complement strand
CAAGAAAAAAAGTATTAAGTATTAAAAAACAAAGTAATTTGGGAAAGCGAAGACGCAAACGAGGGATAATTCTTAAAATTTTGTTGTTTTCTGAAAATTGTCGTTCAGCTCTCGAGGAATTTCGGTAATGAGGAACAGACTTGTATTCTGTGTTCTCTGTTTCTCTCTCTGTTTTCCTATTCTCTTTTCTTTCACTCTTTTGTCTTTTGTCGCTTTCCTCTATCTTTTATTTTTCTCTCGTTGCTTTTTGTTTTTTTTCTCCTCTTATCCTTCTCTCGTTCTTTTCTTTCTCTTTCTCTATTTCCCTATATCTTTCCTACCGTTTTCTTTCTTTCTTTTCATTTGTCTCTCGTTCTATCTTTCTGTCCTCTCTTACCCTCTCCTTTCGTATGTCTATCTTCTAATTCTTTCTTTCTCCCTTTTTAATCTCATCTCTTTCTTCCCCCCTTTCTATCTCCTTACCTTATATCTCTCTCCCCTCTCTTTATCCCCCCCTCCCCATCATTTTTATTCTCCATCTCTCTCTCTCTTTCTCCTTCCTTCCTCTCACATTTCTCCCATTCTCTCTCATCCCCCCCCCCTTCCCCCCCTTCCATTCAACCAAAAAAAGACAAAATTATGCAAGATCTTCAAGACAAAGTTAAAGATAATTTTCTTACCGTCTCAGTGTCATTAAGTAAGAGACTAAGACCTTTTTCAATAATAGGTCTCATTAGGGAGCATCGCGTCGGACCGATAGATTAACCCTCGAGCCAGATAGACTGCAACTCATAAGCCTTGCAACGAAAGGTAATATTGCAACGTAATGTATGATTGCAGCGGATGGTGAAATTATAGACAGCAGGGAAAACGCAATAATGACATTGCAAAGTTGATGGGGTTTAGACACAGAACAAAGGAGAGAGAGAGAGAGAGAGAGAGAGAGAGAGAGAGAGAGAGAGAGAGAGAGAGAGAGAGAGAGAGAGAGAGAGAGAGAGAGGGAGGGAGGGAGAGAGAGAGAGAGTGAGAGAGAGAGAGAGAGAGAGAGAGAGAGAGAGAGAGAGAGAGAGAGAGAGAGAGAGAGAGAGAGAGAGAGAGAGAGAGAGAGAGAGAGGGAGAGAGGAGAGAGAGAGAGAGAGAGAGAGAGAGAGAGAGAGAGAGAGAGAGAGAGAGAGAGAGAGAGAGAGAGAGAGAGGGAGAGAGAGAGAGAGAGGAGAGAGAGAGAGAGAGAGAGAGAGAGAGAGAGAGAGAGAGAGAGAGAGAGAGAGAGAGAGAGAGAGAGAGGAGAGAGAGAGAGAGAGAGAGAGGGAGAGAGAGAGAGAGAGAGAGAGAGAGAGAGGAGAGAGAGAGAGAGAGAGAGAGAGAGAGAGAGAGAGAGAGAGAGAGAGAGAGAGAGAGGGAGAGAGGGAGAGAGAGAGTGAGAGAGACAGAGAGAGAGAGAGTGAGAGAGAAAGAGAGTGAGAGATAGATAGATAGACAGATAGAGAGAGAGAGAGGAGAGAGAGAGAGAGAGGGAGAGAACAACAGAAGAAAAAGGGAAAAATGAATAATCGAACATGACTCACGGGAAAATAACATAGCAGCGCAGTGTTGGGTGTCGGGGAATAACGGGGGGGGGGGGGGGGGGGGGGGGGGGGCATTTGGGCGTCGAAGGTCGGGCCGACACGCACGACGGGCGGGGGAGGGGTTGGGGGGGGAGGGGTGCTATTCTTTTCTTGTGTTTACGTCTTTTTCTCCTTTATCAGTTCGCATCTCTGTTCATTTTTTTCTTTTTTTAGGTTGCTTTTCTGTCTGTTTGTCTCTTTTCTCTCTCTCTCTCCTGCTCTCGCTCTCTCTCTTTATTTTGAGTTATCTATGTATCTATTTATTTTGATAAAGAACATGAGACTTTGAGAAGAACAACCAATATTCTATTTCACTCGTCGGGGATTTTTTTTCTTTTTTTTGGAGGGGGGGGGGGGGAGCGTTGGGGGGGTTGCCAGATACTTTCGTCGCTGCAAACTCGCTGGGGAGATTTTTTTTTTTTGAAAGAATTTGCAAGATTCTATTTTGCAACTTCTAATTGCATGTTATATTTCGGACGGATTTATTGTATTTTTTTTAAAGGACGGAGTAGATATCTGAAATCTACTCGTCCGGGGATTTTGTTTTTCTTTTTTAATAGAAAATCCAGAATACGTATATATCAGGGTCTCAGTCTCTCGGGGTTTTCGAATAATTAAGTAGTTAATTTCATTATGTCTATATATTTTTTTGGAAAAAACGAGTAGATTCTTTTTTTTTTCGTTTTATTTATTTAAAAATATTCTTATCTTCTTCTTGTTCTTGTTCTTCTTCTTCTTCTTATTATTATTATTATTATTATCGTTATTATTATCATTATTAATATTATTATTATTATTATTACTATTATTATCATTATTGTTATTATTATTATCATTCTTACTATTATTATTATTAGTAGTAGTAGTAGCAGTAGTATTACTATTTTTATTGTTATTATTATTATCATTATTATTAT
>NC_061855.1:8626934-8629434 GCF_019202785.1 Penaeus chinensis | reverse complement strand
TCTTTTTATCTCTCTCTCTCTCTCTTCCTCTCTCTCTCTCTCTCTCTCTTCTCCTCTCTCTCTCTCTCTCTCTCTCTCTCTCTCTCACACACACACACACACACACACACTCTCTTTCTCTCTCTCTCTCTCTCTCTCTCTCTCTCTCTCTCTCTCTCTCTCTCTCTCTCTCTCTCTCTCTCTCTCTCTCTCTCTCTCTCCTTCTCTCTCTCTCTATCTCTCCCTCTTTTTATCTCTCTCTCTCTCTCTCTAACAAACTGCTAACATGGCGAAAGAGCACAAACATCTTCTCTCGACGGAAATGACACCACGTACATTTCCACGTGGATTCTAGCTCATTGTCGCTGCCGTCTCTTCTCCCTTTGTTATGAGCTTCCATTCAACCTTCTCTTCCTCCTCTTCGTCTTATTGGGTTTTCCCGGATCTCTCTCTCTCTCTTTTGTTTACGCGTCTTGTTACCCTTCTTTCAGCCATGTTGGTTTGATATTTTTCTTTGCATGCATTTAAGTTTATATCTTCGTTCAAATAGGATGCTGTCATCTACGTCTGTATGTAACTATATATATATATATATATATATATATATATATATATATATATTTTTTTTTTTAATGTTTTGTTTCCTTTTGTATACTAGTTTTGAATTCCTTCTTACAACCCTGTTAAAAAAAAACTCCGTTAGAGAAGTTTAACTTAACACATTCCCTCGCCCCCCCCCAAAAAAAAAAAAAAAAAAAAAATCTATTATCTAAACTATCATCAGATGTTATTATCTACCGATCTATATTTCCTTCACAAAAAAAGAATAAAAACATCTACGTCATTCTTTCCCCCTGTACCTTGCCCCAGCAACATAAGACAGAGGAAGTGCGACCATCAACGACCCTTAGCACGTTTCCTACGCCCATTGCGAATCGACTGCCCAGGAAATACACAAATCCGGAATATGGGTGATTGAGGAAAGGTTGGGGGATGGGAGGTGGGGGGGATAGGGAAAGAGGGTAAAGAGGGTAGGGGCAGGAGGAGGGTGAGGTGAGGGTAGGGGGAGGGGGGAAGGTTGAGGAAATGGGGAAGGAACATAGAGAGAACAGGGAGATAGAGAAAGAAAGAAAGAAAGGTAATAAGGGAAGGGTAAAGGAAAAGTAGGGAATAGGGGTAAGTGGGAATGAAGGTCAGGTGTAGGTAGGGGGAAGGAAGGTCGGGAAATAGGGAAGGAAGATAAGGAGGGTGGGTGAAGGAAAGCTAGAAAGAACAGAGGTAGGAGGAAGGAAGATAAGTTATAGGTAGAGGGAAATAATGTAAGGGGAAGAGGGAAGGAGTGAAGAAGGAGCAAGAGAAGGGGAAGGGAAAGTAGATAGTAAGACCAAGGGAAATAAGGAATAGATAGTGCTGTCTCCAAGTCCTCTTATCACGTATCAGTAGGCCTGCTCTCTCTTTGGCATCGGGAGGGGTAGGTGGGGGGGGGATAAGTTCTCTTTGAAGCTAACTTTATGGAGACTTTGATAAACAACTTCCTTGCTCCTGATATCCAACTTCCTTGTTGCTATTAGCCTTCCCATTTCCCCTTCAGCGTGGTCATTAATTCACCGTAAAAAAAAAAACAAAACTTTTTTTGTTTTCTTTTCCCCTTGAGCTACGTTAAGGTTATTACCTTACATAACATCATTTTTTTCTCTCTCTTTTTTTCCTTTGATGCTCTACCCTTCAGGAGACCGAAGGGTAGGAGAAGGAGACAAAAAGAAGGAAAGGAGACGTTCTGAGAATATCCTTCCACTTGCCTCGTTCTCCTCGTGCTTCCCTCCTCTGCGTCGGTTTGCTCTGCTGACCTTCGTCGGTTGGGGCTCGGGCTGCTCGGCGGGCCACGCGACGGTGCAGCCTTTCGAGTCCTTTGTGACACATAGGCTGTATATACGGTGTATATATATACATACACGCATCATACATACACACACACACACACACACACACACATACATACATACACACACACACACACACACACACTCACACACACACACACAGACACTCACATACACACACGCATACACACACACGCACACGCACACACACACACACACACACACACACACACACACACACACACACACACACACACACACACACACACGTACACGCGTACACACACACACACACATATATGTATGTGTATGTATATACACACACTCGGCTTATTATTTGATGCCAATCAAACTTTGAAGTTATATTTGTATTTGTAAGTGTATATATATGTTATATAATATATACAATATATATATATATATGATATATATATACATATATATATATATATATATATATATATATATATATATATATATATATATATACATATATATTCTTTTTCCAGCCATCTATTCCAATGCAGGAAATCGGCCTCTCTCGATTAATTATTTGAGAGGTTATTTGGCAGTTTGATTGGATGCTTTCCTAATCAACCGCGGGTCGGCGCGTTAACACTTGTGCCACGGCGGCGATTTCC
>NC_061855.1:8621934-8624434 GCF_019202785.1 Penaeus chinensis | reverse complement strand
CGGCACTCCGCATCGCAACGCAGCCCTCAATGCCAACGGACCGGCACCGCGAGCCTTGTCTTCTTCGCAACGGCCCGCGAGGTGGAGCACCGAGCAGACGACGCGTACATTGTTTACAAACATAGTTAGTGTCGACTGGCATAGAATATTTTTCAGTATGAATTAGGTCATGTGAACTTTTAAAACTAATGAAATGCTAGCGGGCACTCCTTGACTTGTATTTTATAACATATAAAGCTAAGCAAATGATATTAAATATACAGAAACATGAGAGCCATGTTGTTGAACTATTAAATTAAAATATACAATTTGAAGATACAAATATGACTGTTATAAAAAACTAGCACACGAAAAGGCATAGTAAATATGTTTAAACACAACATCTAAAACACAAAAACTCGTGTGGGTCAAAATGTTCTCATTTGAGCGCCGCCGAAGTGCCACAAAGCCTTCCGTTCGAGTGCCGTATTCCGTATTTTCCAACGGTACGCAAGGATGTATATACACAAACATTAAAAAACATACAACTGTATTCACAAATACACAAACTTATAAATACACAAACATACATACAGACACATGCATAAAAAGAACACAGATATACAAACACCCACGCACGTACACATAAACACACAAACACACACATAGACATAAAACAAATCACACACAAACACAACCAAAGACACACACACAAAAAAAAAAAAAGATCACACACAAACACAACCAAAGACACACACACACAAAACAAAAAAAAAACATCACACACAAACACAACCAAAGACACACACACACGCAAACAAAAACACCCGGCCTGGTCACGTGTTCTTGTGAGTCACGTGACCAGGAGGGCGATCAGCTGATGGCATGAGTCCTACCCCCCCCCCCCCCCCCCCCCCCAGGCCCCCGACGGCGAGGCCAGGCCGCGACCGCACTCCAACATTAGTTTTATGACCTACGTTTTTGCGGTAATAACTTTACCCCCCTCTCTCTCTTCTCTCTTTTTCCTTTTTTTCAGGTAATATTCATTGGGTTTTATGCTGCTTCTAGGCGCGTTAGGGTTTATATAGCTTGTTACTTTTTTGTTTTGTTTTGTTTTTTACTTAGCTGTATATCTTAGGCTGTTGGTGACCTATTGTGTGATTTTTATCATCAATATTTTGGTTGTTATTATTATTTATATTATAATTGTTATTATCATTATTATTATTATCTTCATCATCATTTTTATTATCACTATTGTTAAAATAATAATAATAATAATAATAATAATAATAATAATAATAATGATAATAATAATCACTGTAATGAATATCAATATCATTATCATTATCATTATTACTAATATTGTTATCTTTATTAATATTATCACTATTATTATCATCATTATAATCTTAATTATTATCGTTATAGCTATCATTATTGTTGTCATTATCATTATTACCACTATTATTATCATTATTATTGGTATTATTATTATCATTATTATTATTATTATTATTATCACTATTCGTATTATTATTATCATTATTATCATTATTACTAATACTATTATCATTATTATCGTTATGAATATTATTATTACTGCTACTATCATTATTATGAATATTATTATCGTTATAATCAATATTATTATTATAAATGTAATATTTATCATTTTCATCATCATCATTATCATTATTTTTATCATTATTATGATTATAATCATCATTTTCAATGGTTTTACTATCACTTTAATCTTCTCATTATCAATATAGCAATCTTATCATTACTATTGCAATTCTATAATCAAGGTTGTTATTATTATCACCATAATTATTAATATTATTGGAACAATGAGGAATGAAAGCTGACGAACCTTGCAAATGAATGTGCAAAGGTACTGGAATGCCTTGCAAGCCTTGGTGTTGTGTGCAAGGTATGCTCAGCCAATGGGCGAGTGGAATACAACGTAATATGTATGGAATTTATTGGGTTAGACTTGTATTTAACAACTTTAGGGAGAGAATTTCCTGTGTGTGACCCAACGGAGGATCAGATTAATTCATTTACAAGAAGGAATTAAATCAGGTTGATCCGAAATGTTTCGTATGACATTTTCATTATGTTTAGTAGTGAATTTATACTAATACTTTCATTGTAGACTTTCAAATATTTAGCAAGATATTTGTTTATGTTTTTGAAGCTGTGGGAATTATTTACCAGGAACTCCATTGAATTAATAAAAAGTGGCATCTTTAGCTAGCGTGGAGATAGAGAATATGATTGTTCTATCAGGTTTATTAACGCGATGAAACAAATTTAGGATTTAAGAAATAAACATCTTACATTAAAACGAGAAAAGAAAAAAAAAGTGATATTAGCGTATATACATCTCCATAAACATTAACATTAAAGTAAAACCATTTCCCCTCCGAGTAAAAGAAAGGCTAAGCTACTCAGTTCAAGTCAAAACGCAAGACCTGCTTCCTCGGCCAGTGAGCGGCTCGCCCATCAGCCTCCA
>NC_061855.1:8594434-8601934 GCF_019202785.1 Penaeus chinensis | reverse complement strand
TTGCGTGTGTGGGTGTGTGTGTGTGTTATGTGTGTGTGTGTGTGTGTGTGTGTGCGCGTGAGTGTGTATGTGTTTGTGATATACGTGTGTGTGTGTGCGTGTGTGGATATTTGTGTGGATACGTTCACGCACGTGTGTTTACGTATACGTGTGAGTGTATATGCGTATGCATGTATAGTAACATACATTCATATGTATGTAAACAGAGAGAAAGTTCAAGAAATAAAGAAACCGAGAGAGACAGAGCACGAGATCCTTTCACACGACAAAAGCCACTAATTAAGGTTTCATTTCTTCCCCTTTTTTTCCCCCTTTCAAAAACTACTTCCTTTAGGAGGAAAAAAGGAAGAAAAGAGAGAGACAGAAGGTCACGTCCCAAAACTTTTGAGAATGAAGGAAGACAAGGAAGGGAGAGGGAGAGAAGGGAGATGGAAGAAAGAAGGAGGAAGAGGAGGATAGAAAATCGGGAGAAATCAGGATAATGTTGAAAGAGGAAGAGGGAGAACAACATAATAATTTAAAAAATGGAAAGGGGGAAGAGGGAAAAAAGTGGAGGAGAAAAAACGAAGGGAGGAAAAACGAATAGGAAAATAAAGAAGAGGGAAAATGTAGAGGAAAATGAATGAAGAAAAGAGACAAAAAACCGACGACGAAAGAAAGGAAAATAAATGGTAAAGGAAGTAAATACATCAACGAAAAAGGGAAATGAACGATTGAAAAAAACGAAAATTAATAATAGGAAAAACATAAAAAAGAACTAAGGAAAAGAGGAAAACGAATGATAAATAGACAAAAAAAAAAAAAAAAAAAAAAAAACGACAAAAGAGAGATAGAGAAAAAATAACGATAAAGAGGACACACAGGAAAATAACGATAAAGGAGAGAGGGAAGGGAGAGGACGCAGAATCACACAAACAGACGAACTCCCGAGGACGAAAACAGCTAAATATTTCTTTGGCGAAGGAAGAGAATAAATTAGGTTTGGAAAGGCCTGGAGGGAAGGAAGGAAGGGGGGGGGGGTGCGGATGGGGAGGAGAAGGGGGGAAGGGGGGAAGAGAGGGTGGAGAAGAGGGAGAGGGTAGAGGAGGGGGAGAGGGGGGGGAGAAGAGGGAGAGGGTAGAGGAGGGGGAGAGGGGGGGGAGAAGAGGGAGAGGGTAGAGGAGGGGGTGGAGAAGAGGGGGTGACGAAGGGGAGATGGGGAAAAGGGGAAAAAGAGGGTGGGGGAGAGGGGGTGGGGAAAAAAGAGTGGGGAAAGGGGGGAGCGTAGAAGAGGGGAAGAGAGGGTGGGGAAGAAGGGGAGGGTAGAAGAGGGGGTGGGAAAGAGGAGATGGGAAGGAGGGGGAAAGGCAGTGGGGGAAAGAGGGTGGGGAAGAGGAGAGGGGAAGGAGGGGGGAAAGGGAGTGGGGAAGAGAGAGATGAAAATTGAGAGGATGGAAGGAGGAAGAGCAAGATGGAGGAGAGGAAAGCATAGAGGAGGAAGAGGGGGGGGGGGGTCAAGAAAAAGGAAGAACGAGAAGGTCGGAATGAAGGGGGGAGGAGGAGGCCAGGAGGAGGAGGGAGGAGGAGGCTAGGAGGAGGAGGGGAGGAGGAGGATCAGGAGGAGGATGGAAGGAGGAGGCCAGGAGGAGGGAGAAGGAGGTCAGGAGGAGGGAGGAGGAGGCCTGGAGGAGGGAGAAGGAAGCCAGGAGGAGGGGAGGAAGAGGCTAGGAGGAGGGAAGAGGGGGCCAGGAGGAGGAGGGGAGGAGGAAGCCAGGAGGAGGGGAGGAGGAGGCCAGGAAGAGGGAAGAGGAGGGGAGGAGGAGGATGGGAGGAGGAGGCCAGGAGGAGGGAGGAAGAGGCCAGGAAGAGGGGGAGAAGGTAGAATCTTGATTGGATGCCCGGATGTCTACTTGAAATCCATCCCCACGTCGGTTGGCTTTTGCGAAGAGGAAGAAAATGATGAAGAAGAAGGAAGAGGAGGAGGAGGTGGAGGTGAGGAGGAGGAGGAGGAAGTGGAAAGGAGGAATAGAAGGAGTAAGTGGAAGAGGAAGAGGAGGAGTAGGAGAAAGTGGAAGAAGAGGAGATGAAAGAGGTGGTGGAGGAGGAGGAGGAGGAAGAGGAGGAGGAGGAGGAAGGGGAGGAGGAGGAGGAGGAAGAGAAATAGGAAGAGCAAAGTGAAGATGAAGAGGAGTTGGTAGACAGGAAGGGAAGAGGATGATGATGAGGTGGAAGAGGAGGAGGAAATGGATGAGGAGGAGGAAGAGGAAGAGTAAGAGTAGTAGTAGGAGGAGATGGAGGAGGAAGAGGAGGAGGAGTAAGAAGAGAAAGAGGAAGAGGAAGAGGAGGAGGAAGAAGAGAAGGATGAGAGAAAAAAAAAAATCAGACAAAGAAAAAAAAGAAGGAAGATTAGGGAGAAAAACAAATTACAAAAACAAAAACAAAACAACAAGAACAAGCCCCCCCCCCCCTTAACCCCCTCTCGACCACCCCCTTCAAAAACCACAACAACAACAAAAGCAACAAAAAAACAAAGAAAAACAAAGAAAACTCAGTCAATCGTCTCAGAACCACCAAGCAAAAGATCTTCGGTCTTAGCGTCCTCTTATGTTCAAAGGAAATGAACTGTTCACAGATCTTCAATATTCTGCTGATTGCGAGTCAGAGCTTTTGAGAAAAAAGAGAATGTTTTGTCTTTCCTCTAGCTATCTGTCTGTCTGTCTGTTTAGTTATCTCTCAGTCTGTCTACCTGTCTGTTTATCTTTCTATCTACATAGCTATCCAGCTCCCTGTCTATCAATATATCTACTTATTTATCTTTCTACCTATTTATTCTCTATTTAGCTACCAATGTATCTGTTTATCTATCCATCTACCTATCTATTCGCTATTAATATATCTATCTACCTATCTATTCGCTATTTATCTATCTATCTACCTATCTATTCGCTATTTATCTATCTATCTACCTATCTATTCGCTATTTATCTATATATCTACCTCTCTATTCGCTATTTATCTATCTATCTACCTATCTATTACCTATCTACATCTACAGTATAATCTGTCTGTCACTTAGTCTGTCTATCTTTCGATCCGTCTATCAAACTATCAATTCATCAACCCATCTATTCACCTGTCTATCTATCTACCTATCTATTTATTTATCCATCTACCTATTTATCTACTTACCTACCTATTTCATAATCTTTTTATGAATCTATCAGCCTGCCTACCAATCTATCTATCACCTATTTATATATGCACACACTTAAAAGAAGGACCACTCTTTGGTATTTATATCTATCAATTTATCATTTCGAATTGCCAGCTGTCTATCTAATCATTTATAAGTCAGTTTCGTGTCTATTCATTCATTTTATTACTAGATTATCTGGTTAGCAGATTTAAACATATAATATTTCTATTATATGTTTATGAATATATGTATATATATAAATATAAAGAGAGAGAGAGAAAGAGAGAAACAGAGAGAGAGAGAGAGAGAGAGAGAGAGAGAGAGAGAGAGAGAGAGAGAGAGAGAGAGAGAGAGAGAGAGAAGGTGATTTTCCTGCCGTGAGATCGAGCTCCAGCCTTTTTTTACAACTGCCGCGGCGGGAACTGAACTCGGGACCACGAGGGTCGGAGTCTAGTCCTCGAACCATTGGACCATCGTGGAAGAAAGTTCCACTTAAGAAGCTTCTTCAAGTGACCCTTTTTTTCGACAAAGTATACACCCCTTTCCCCCTCCTCGCCCCACTTCCCTTTCCCTCCCCCTACCCCTCACCTTCCCCTCCCCCCTCCCCCCCCCCCTCCCCCCTTCCCCCATCGACACCACGTAATAAACCTTTCGATTCAAAATCTTCCTACTCGTTGACGTTAATGACAGATAGATAAATCATGACAGATAAATTATGACAGGTGAATTATGACAGATGAATTACGTGTCAAGCAAATCAAATCTTAAAGCAATGACAGGTCAGCGGTTTTATCTTTTATTGGGACAAGTGTGGAGAAAACGGGCAAGTGTGACACCCTTTGCTCACAGTTGGAAAAGGTGTCAGGCTCTCGCTCACTCTGTTGCCATGGAAACGCTCTGGGTCATTCAGAGGTCATATAAGGTCATCAGAGGTCATCGGAAGGGATTTTCTGAGTTGGAGATTACGATTGAATGTATTGGTGTGTGATGGTAATAAATATGTTTTTGTTGTTGCTAATATTGGAAAAGGTATTAACGCAGACAGACACAAATACATACATGCACACACACACACACACACACACACACAAATACACACACACCACACACACACACACCACACACACACACATACACACACACCATGCACACACACACACACACATACACACTAACCACACACACACACACCACACACACACACACACACACACACACACACACACACACACACACACACACACACACACACCACACACACACCACACCACACACACACACACACCACACACACACACACACACACACCACACACACACACACACACACACACACACACACACATACACACACACCACACACACACACACACACACACACACAGAAACACACACACGCAGCCATACCAATAAAAAAACACACACACACACACACACACACACACACACACATACACACACCACACACACACTCACACACACACACACACACACAGAAACACACACAGAAACACACACACACAGAACCTCCATCCCCCATAGACACACTCTCACACACACACAAACACACACACACAGAAACAAACACCCCACACACACAGAAACACACACACTCACTCAAACACACACACACACACAAACACACACACATGCACACACACACACACACACACACACACACACGCACACACGCACACACAGAAACTCCCTCCCCCCCCCCACACACAAACCACATAGAAACACACACACACAAAGACATGAATATACACGTCATGTCTCTGCAGCGGCCATCAACTCTCTCGAGAACCTCTGCAGCTTCCCTGCGAGACCTCTTAACATCCCATTCCTCTTGATCCCTCTGAGAGAGAGAGAGAGAGAGAGAGAGAGAGAGAGAGAGAGAGAGAGAGAGAGAGAGAGAGAGAGAGAGAGAGAGAGAGAGAGAGAGAGAGAGAGAGAGCGAGAGAGAGGAATCGAACAGATGTTTAAAAGGACAAGTATAAACAAACTGACAGACAAGTAGATAGAAAAGCAGGTAAACAGAGAGACAGACAGTAAGATAGATAGAGAAGCAGACAGACAGATAGACCAACAGACTGATAGACACACAGATCAGTTACTCATACAGCCATACCGGATTCCGTCCCTTGACAAAGGCTGGAGAGCCCGAGGACCACAGAACAGCCTGTAGGCGTTTCGCGGCGGCCTCCTGTTTCTCTCCCGGAATCCATCACCGCCTAGATTGTGTCCCATTCTTCTCTGAGGACAAGGTCAGGTTCTTCTCCATTGCCGCGGAGGAAATGCATTCGTGGAGACGTCTTCCAGATGCACTCCTCTTCCTATCGGGTCGTGCCATCTCGGACTCCAATGACGAGCGTTGTTGTTTGTGGGTCATCCTTCGATAAGGGCTTCATGGCCGTCCAGGAATCGTAGTTATCGTTGTTATCGTTGGGATAGAAGTGTTTATGTCCTTTGTGGCGAAGGGGTGGGTGGGGGGAGGTCATTATTATTGTTCTGGCACTGTGCCACTTGTGCTGCTGCTGCTAATCTCCTCTTCCCCTTCCCCTTTCCCGTCTAGTGTCGCTTGTCTTGGTATTGCCCCCCCCCCCTCTCGTTCCCTCTTCTGAGGTGGCACTCCCTTCCCCCCCACCTTCCCCCGGCTTTTCGCGTTGGCACCCTCCTTCCCATCTTCTCGAGTTGGCATTGTCCTCCCCCCACTCTTTCCATCCCCCCCTCTCCAGTGCCACACGTAATGACACTATCCCCCCCCCACTCACTCCTCTAGTGCCACTAGTTTGGTCAGTAATCCTGCCCTCGTGTTTCTTCCTTCCCTTCCTCCTCCCCTCCTCCATCCCCCTCTTCCAATCACCCTCACTTCCTTCATCATCCTCCCCTTCCTTCTCCATTAACCTTCCTCCTCTCCCCACGTCCTCCCTCCTCCCCCTTCTTCCTCCTCCCCCCCGCCTCCTCTCATCCCCTTCCTCCCTTCTCCCCTCCTCCTTCCCCCTCCCTACATCCTCTACCCTCCCTTGCACCCTCCTCCCTCCTCCCCTCCACCTCCCCACCTTCCTCTTCCCCACTTCCTCTCCTCCCCTTCCTCCTTCCTCCTCCTACATTCCTCAATCCTCTTCTCCCCTTCCTCCCTTCATTCCTCCTCCCCACCCCCTCTCCTTCCCTTCCTCCTTCCTCCTCTCCCCATCCCTCCTCCTCTCCTCCTTCCTCCTCTACCCATCTCTCCTCCTCCACACCTTCCTCCTCTCCTGCCTCCTCTCCCCATCCCTCCTTCCCTTCCTCCTTCCTCCTCTCACCATCCCTCCTCCTCTCCTCCTTACTCCTCCCCACCTTCCTCCTCTCCCCATCCCTCCTCCTCTCCTCTCTCCTCCTCCCCATCTTCCTCCTCTCCCCATCCCTCCTCCTCTCCTCTCTCCTCCTCCCCACCTTCCTCCTCTCCCCATCCCTCCTCCTCTCCTCTCTCCTCCTCCCCACCTTCCTCCTCTCCCCATCCCTCCTCCTCTCCTCTCTCCTCCTCCCCACCTTCCTCCTCTCCCCATCCCTCCTCCTCTCCTCTCTCCTCCTCCCCACCTTCCTCCTCTCCCCATCCCTCCTCCTCTCCTCTCTCCTCCTCCCCACCTTCCTCCTCTCCTCCTTCCTCCTCCCCACCTTCCTCCTCTCCCCATCCCTCCTCCTCTCCTCTCTCCTCCTCCCCACCTTCCTCCTCTCCCCATCCCTCCTCCTCTCCTCTCTCCTCCTCCCCACCTTCCTCCTCTCCCCATCCCTCCTCCTCTCCTCTCTCCTCCTCCCCACCTTCCTCCTCTCCCCATCCCTCCTCCTCTCCTCGCTCCTCCTCCCCACCTTCCTCCTCTCCTCCTTCCTCCTCCTCTCCTCTCTCCTCCTCCCCATCTTCCTCCTCTCCCCATCCCTCCTCCTCTCCTCGCTCCTCCTCCCCACCTTCCTCCTCTCCTCCTTCCTCCTCCTCTCCTCTCTCCTCCTCCCCATCTTCCTCCTCTCCCCATCCCTCCTCCTCTCCTCTCTCCTCCTTCCTCCTCCCCCCATCGGTCCTTCTCCTTTTTTTTTGTCAAGGACCGGTATTACACTCTTATAACGAATGTATGACGTCTCTGGTATTCAGTTCAGAGCGTCTTATCTGCCCCTTCTATATCTCTCTTCCCTTTCTCTTTCGTCTTTGTTTCCCTGTTCGTTTCAGGGGTCGCTGTTACTTCGCGTGTCACTGAATCTGTCTGGCTGTCTCTCCAGCTGTCTGTTTATCTCCATTTTTTCTCTCTCTTTCTGTATCTCTGTCTGTCTGTGTGTCTGTTTGTCTCCATCTCC
>NC_061855.1:8566934-8571934 GCF_019202785.1 Penaeus chinensis | reverse complement strand
TCCTTTTTATGTTATGTTTCCCTTGAATGTCAGACATTTGCATTTCATCTATGTATTATTCTCTTCATTTATATGAACCGTCATCGGCTCTTTAGATGCGATACGACAATCTTTCCGGTCTGTTCTCTCTTTCACTGCCAGACGTACGATTGCCGTAAAGTGCCGAGAACTGTCTGTTCCATTTCTTGCTCTGCTGTCTATGTCTTCCATAAAATATTTTATTACCAAGCAGGCTAAACTTAGTCCAATTCAACTCACTTTACGACTAAAACAAAGATAGAGAATGATATTCATTTTTTTTTTGCTTCATATCCGCTCTCTCTCCATCTGTTGCTGTTCTCTCTGTCTGTCTGTCTGTTTTTATGTCTGTCTGTCTCTTTCTCTTTCTTTCGGTCTGCTTTTCTCTATCGATCTGTCAGTCTGTCTTTCTCTACCTGTCGGTCTGTTTTTCGGTCCTTCTCTGTCTGTTTGTCTGTATGTCTGTCTGTCTTTCTCTACCTGTTAGTCTGTCTGTCTGTCTTTCTCTGTCTGTCTGTATGTCTTTTTTTCTCTCTTTCATTTGCTTTTTACTTATTTTCCTTCATTCCCCTCTCTTCTCTTTCCTCTAATCTCTACATGATTTTCTTCCTTCCCTCTCTCTTCTGTCCTTCTCCTTTCTTCTCTTCTTTCAACTCCCCCCCTCTCTCCTCTGTCCTCTTCTCTTTCTCTGCTCTCTCTTCTCACTCCCTCTCCCCTCTTACTTCCTCGCTCCTTCTCCCCTCTCGCCTCACTCCTTCTCTCCTCTCTTCTTCCTTTCTTCTCTCCCCTCTCCTCCTCTTTGCCTCTTTCCCGTCTCCTCTTCCTTCCCTCTCTCCTCTTTCCCCTTACTTCCTTCTCTCCCCTATCCTCCTCCTCCTTTCCTCTCTTATCTCTCACCTCCTTCCCCCTCTCCTCTTCCTTCCTTCTCTCCCCTATCCTCCTCCTCTTTCCCTCTCTTATCTCTCACCTCCTTCCCTCTCCTCCTCCCACCCTCTCTCCTATCTCTACTTTACCTCTCTCCCCTCTTCTCCTCCTTCCTTCTCTCTCTCCTCACTCCCTTTCTCCTTTCCTCCTCCTTCCCTCTCTCCTCTCTCCTCTCTCTTCCTTCCATCATCTCCTCTCTCCTTTCCCTTCCTTCCCTCCCTCTCCCTTCTCTTCCTTCTTCCTTTTCTCATCTCCCCTCTCCTCTCCCTTCCTTCCCTCTCTCCTCTCTCCTCTCTCTTCCTTCCCTTATCTCCTCTCTCCTTTCCCTTCCTTCCCTCCCTCTCCCTTCTCCTCCTCCTCCCTTTTCTCATCTCCCCTTCCTCCCCCCCCCATGCGAATGTAGCCCTACGGCGCCTCAGGAGGTAATGGGCGTTTGGAGTCCGATGTGTCATAACTGCTTACCTCACCATCACGCCCGTGGGTAGAAGGGGCAGGGGCAGGGAAGGGAAAAGGCTCAGGGGCAGGGGAGAGGGGCGAGGGGTAAGGGCAGAGGGAGGGGCGAGGGGTAAGGGCAGAGGGAGGGGCGAGGGGAAGGGCGAGAGGCTAGGGAAGGGGCAGGGGAGAGGTAAGGCAAGGGACAGGGAGAGGAGACCCGTGTAGAGGCAGGGGCAAGGGGGAGGGGCAAGCGAAAGAGCGAGAGGCAAAGGACGGATATATATATATATATATATATATATATATATATATATATATATATATATATATATATATATATATGTATGTATCTCACTCTCCCTTCATTCTCTGGATCTTAATTCGTTACCCTCTCCCTTTACCGCTCTTTCCCTCCTTCCTCCCCCTCCACGCTCCATCTCTCCCTCTCTCTCTCTTCCTTCTCTTCTCTCTTTGGCCATCTGTTCTCTACTCCTTCTCCTCTTCCTCATCCACCTCCTCCTCCTCCTCCTCCTCCTCCCACTCCCCTCCTCCTCCTCTTCCTCTTCCCCCCCCCCATCCTCCTCCTCTTCCTCTTCCTCCCCTTCCTCCTCTTCCTCTTCCTCCCTCTCCCCATCCTCCTCCTCTTCCTCTTCCTCCCCCTCCTCCTCTTCCTCTTCCTCCCCCTCCCCATCCTCCTCCTCTTCCTCTTCCTCCCCCTCCCCATCCTCCTCCTCTTCCTATTCCTCCCCCTCCCCTTCTTCCTCCTCTTTCTCTTCCTCCCCCTCCTCCTCCTCCTAATCTTCCTCCTCCTCCTCCTTCACCCCCTCCTCCATCTCCACCTCCACCGCATTTTCATCATCTTCTTCCTCCTAATCCTCCCCCTCCCCCTCTCCCTCTTTCTCCTTCTTTTTGGTTACCATTGAAACTTTCCGACTGTGTTCAGAGCAAAGGTCTTAACTTATTAGAGCCTCACTTTGGAGGGAGGGAGGGAGAGAGAGAGAGAGAGAGAGAGAGAGAGAGAGAGAGAGAGAGAGAGAGAGAGAGAGAGAGAGAGAGAGAGAGAGAGAGAGAGAGAGAGAGAGAGAAATGAATTATGTAATAGCAGATTAATCTATTAGTGCTCATATCTAAAGTACATATACATAGAGATATGCTTATATACACTGCACACACACACACACACACACACACACACACACATACACACACGCACAGACACACACACA
The DNA here is from genome assembly GCF_019202785.1 of Penaeus chinensis. NCBI lineage: Eukaryota > Metazoa > Arthropoda > Malacostraca > Decapoda > Penaeidae > Penaeus > Penaeus chinensis. Next base: position 8,569,331 of record NC_061855.1, on the reverse strand, counting down.
CACACACACACACACACACACACACACACACACACACACATACACACACGCACAGACACACACACACACACACACACACACGCACACACACACACACACACACACACACACACACACACACACACACACACACACACATTTCACCCAATCCAGCCTTGCACTTCCCTCCTCGACAGACGCACAGGCACTTCTCCCTGAGTGAAAGCCTCACTCGAGCCTCGCAAGGGTAACTCACCATGAAGCAATAACTCGCCCGTCTCCAGGCTCGCATGCATAAAATAGCGCGCGTAGAAGGGCCGGATTTCGCCTCGAGATCCCGAATCTTGACCAACAACGTGTTCGAATCCGTTAAGCGCGGCCTTCGGGTGGGTCGAGTTAAGGCTGATACGGTGCTTGAGTTTTTTTTTTTTTTTTTTTTTTTTTTGGGTGGTGCTGGTTTCTTTATCCTATTTGGGTGGACGGAATTATATGCATGCAAGAGAGAGGGGGAAAAAAAAGAGAGATATAAGGAAGAAGATGAAGAAGGTTGTGAATGGTGATAAATGCGGTTAGGCTGAAATGAACTAATGGAGAATGCTGCCCCGAGGCGAAAGGAATATACAATGTATCCGAAACCACAACGAGCAAGGGGAGGCGAATGCGATAAGGAAAATAGATTGGGGAGATAAAATCGATGAAGGAAAGTGCCACCCAGCTGCTGTAGAGCGGCAACAGCTGGGTCGACCGCGGCTGGGACTTCTATCCAAGCCCGGCGCGCTCGAGGAAGGACTCGAAACAGCAACGGAGCGACTACTTTCTCACCTTCGCCGCCAGTCACTCCCTCGGGTCCAGGAACAGTTACGGCCGCGCGCCTTTATTATTCAGTCCCGGCTGCCTTTAACTTGATTAGAAAACGTACCCCGTCTCTCCCTCGCAGAAAACGGCGGCCGGGCACGCCACGGCCTCCCCTAAATTGCAGGGTAATTCATTAGGACGCACACTTAAAAATAATGTCCTAAAAAAAAAGCGAAATAAATATATGTCTTAATCTTGGTGCTTCCTCATGCTCCGAGCGTCATCATCAAAAGCTTTCCGAACGACCAGGATAGTCCATAAAATCGTCACAAAAATTATTGCGGAGAACACGAGAGGCTTCAGTAGACAGCCACCGACCGCCCGAGGCCCTTGTCGCGCCCGTCCTGATTAGCGGGGGGGGGGGGGGGGGGTGATGAGGGGGGGGGTAGAGGACGGGTAAAAGGGGGAGGGAGTAAAGGAAGAGGGAAGGGGCAGGGGGTAATGGAAGGGGAGAAGGGCAAGGGGATGGGGTAGGTAAGGGGTAATGGAAGGGGGAAGGGGCACGGGGAGGAGAGGAAGCACGGCGTAAGGTTGAGATAAGGGGGGGGGGGGGGGCGTAGGAGTGAGAGAAAGGAGAAGGGGAAAGGTTATGGGTAAGGTAAGGAGAACGGGAAGAAGAAAAACGGCAGATAAATGAAGGGGAGAGAGGAAGAAGAAAGCTTAGGGGAAGGAGAGGAGAAAAATGTTACGTCAAGGGTTAAAACGAAAGGGGTAAAGGGAAGTAGGAGGGAATAAGGGGTAAAGAGAGAAAGAAAGGGTAGTGGTAAGAGGTAGAGAATAAAGAAACGGAAGAGGAATAAACACAGAAAGGTAAAAATGAATAAAAACGAGGTAGAGAATAAGGAAACGGAAGAGAAATAAAAACAGAAAGGTAAAAATGAATAAAAACGAGGTAGAGAATAAGGAAACGGAAGAGGAATAAACACAGACAGGTAAAAATGAATAAAAAAGAGGAGATGGGGGCAGGTGACGAGGTAACAAGAACCAAAAGAGGGAGCGATGAAGGGGTGAGGGAAGGGAAGGAGAGGTTGGAGGGGGGGGGGGGGGGTGAAGGGTAAGATGGGGCCGATGTTGCGGTAAAAATCCGGTATCTACTGTATACCTACCCCTCCTTAGGCCATTTTCGGACCAGGTCGTTGGATACGGGCGAGCGAACAGAGTGGGATGAGGAAGGAAGAGGAGAGAATATAGTACGTACATACATGCGCACATGGCGAAGCACACACATATCGAAACGCACACAAACGCTCGCACATAAATGTAAATTGTACAGTGTAATAAGTATATAAAAGTGAGAATCAGATTGAAGAAAAAGAGTAGGAAATGAATATAGGATGAGAGAGAGAGAGAGAGAGAGAGAGAGAGAGAGAGAGAGAGAGAGAGAGAGAGAGAGAGAGAGAGAGAGAGAGAGAGAGAGAGAGAGAGAGAGAGAGAGCAAGAGAAAGCAAGGATAGAGGAAGAGAGGAGAGATAAAAACGAATAGAGACAGAAGACAGAGGAAGAGAGAGAGAGATTTAGAATGGGAAGAAGAAGAAGAAGAAGAAGAAGAAGAAGAAGAAGAAG
>NC_061855.1:8551934-8554434 GCF_019202785.1 Penaeus chinensis | reverse complement strand
TTAGATGTATAGATAATATAACTCAGATAACTCACTGTCAGCGACCGAGATAAATGGATATGCTGGGGGGAGGGGTGCTGTCCCGCCCAAGCAAGCGAGGCGGGCTGGGTGGGAGGGACAAATGATGGGGCGCAGGATGGGAACGAAAGCCCAAGGGAACCCTACAGGCGGACGTTGAGCCCCACAGCCTGCCGGTCTCATTTATTTGGGGCGGCGTCGGTAGGGGTGGCAGAGGTGGCGTCCACCCGGAGCGACCGCCGGAAGCTTTAACCTCAGGCGAGCTATCCGGGTAGGCGCTTGGAACATCCAGTGCTTGCGGCAGGACGAGCGGTTACCTCTGCTATCGAGGGAAGGGGAGTGTTGGGAGTCGAGGTGGCTGCCCTCTCGGATGTGAGAAGACCTGGCAGTGGCACGATCAGTACGCCTACTGCTGGTCGGGCCGCGGCGATGGTCATCACCACCAGGGAGTAGCCATAGCCATCTCCGACCGACTTCAACACTCAGTAGTTGAGGTAACACCAGTTGATGAACTTATTATGGCATTGAGACTGAAGCATGCTTTTGGCTTCGTGTCTCTTATTGCTGTGTATGCTCCTACCGATGTTTGCAAACTCGATGTGAAAGAGGGATTCTACACCAAACTCACATCCCCAGCGAGACATTCTCTTTGTTCTGGGCGATTTCAATGTGGCTGTGATCGAGCTGGCCACGAGATGTCTGTCGAACCCTACGGCTCGGGGGCTGATCACAGCAGTGAGAATAGCCTCCTTCTCTGGGACTTTGCTAGGTCCCAGAGAATGAGGATTTCTGGCTCCTGGTATCAGAGCTCCAACCCGCATTGCTAGACATGGTATAGTGATATGGGTACTGTTGCCACGGAGATCGACCACATTCTCGTCAGCACTCGATGGAGGATTCTCCAGAATTGCCGGGCTTACAAGAATGCCAAGTTCTGTGGCACTGACTATAGGCTGGTATTGGCTACCCTACAGATCCACTTCAAAAATCCCCCCAGTGGCCACTCTAGGAAGTTTTACTTGAGGGAGGAGGAATTTGCCCGTGGGTTCACCACGGCAGTCTCTGATCGACTCACAGAACTTGAAAACCTGATGGACCCAGTTGCTCTGTGGGAGTCCTTCAAGCATGAAACACTCGAAGCAGGGCAAGGCAGAATTTTATCTCCCTGGATGAACCATGTTACATGGCTCGGCTGAACGGTAAACCTAGGGCTTGGACACTGCTGAGAAGGGACAAGGAACGTTTCATCAGGAATCCTGCCCTGAGAAAACTGAACTCTAAACCCTCCTTGCAAATGACTGCAGTCCACTCAGTGGATGGACAGATCATCTCAAATCATGTTGGGGGTCGTGAACATTGGGCTGAGTATTTTGAGCAGCTGTACCAGGTAGACCCTCCAACATTTAGCTTGGATGTGGTATCACAGTATCACCCATCTGTGACGAAAGTGGGAATGCCGCAGGCATATGTGATATCCCTGATGAACTGCTAAAGGCTGGAGGTGAACCTATGACACTTGATACTGCCAGTTTTGCTCTATGGAAGTGAAACCTGGATGCTATCTAGTGCCTTGGAGTCTCATCTTGATGCCTTTTGTAACAAGTAGGACCTCGTGTCCAACCGACAGCTATACCGTGAGACTGGCATGGGGCCTGTTACTTGCATAATGCGGGATCATCAACTTAGGCTACATGGGCAACTATCTAGTTTCCCTGCGAGACAATCCTGGATGGAGGAGGCCCGTGGGACGACCTAGGAGGTCATGGCTTGGGCAGCTCGACGAGACCTGTCGCAAGGAGTTAGAGATGGGCCGAGGGCCTGCATATAGACTCGCCATGAGGGACCCTCGTGGCTGGAAGCGAAGAGTTGATGCGGCCATGTGCCCCCGTCGGCGTTAGCCCCTGAGGATAGATTCAGGAAGAGATGGATATAAAAGGTGGAGAAATAAGGATAGACGGTTAAATGGATTGAATAGAAAATTGGAGTAAATGGATAGATCGAAGGATTGCTGACTATATATTATATTTGCCGGTCTACTGATACCCTTTTTCAAGATAAAAAAAAAAAAAAAAAAAATGATAGCAGGATAAGACGAATGTTAATCAGGAAAACACAATTACTGAATACGTGTTATTATTAAACTATTATTGCAACACATATTTGATCAAGCAGAATGATAGAAAGGAAACAGAAGAGTTTTTGGAGACGTAAAATAATGGAGAAGTTTGTGTCTGTAACCCGCCGGGCTTCCAACTTCAACTTTCCTGCTTTTCACCTGAAGGAAATACAAACTTGACGAGATACCAGGGGACTGTTCTATTATTTTAACCCAGCAACTAAGTCAACTTCAAGGCATCAATACGGGGCTGTTGTACGAAGGAGAAATGTTCCTGGAATCTAAAAAAAAAAAAAGAAAAATGAAAAAGAGATGAAAATAAAATACCAGCGGCCATTTGCGCTGAACACACAAACAAAACAAAAC
>NC_061855.1:8544434-8546934 GCF_019202785.1 Penaeus chinensis | reverse complement strand
CTACTTGAAAAAAAATGTAACTTGAGATGCGCATATCGAGGGCACGCGTGGGAAATATTAGCTAGGGACTTTTTGGCTTGCTTTTGTATGGATGTACGTGTTTCTTTGTTTTTATTTGTTTGTTTGTTTGTCTGTTTGTTTGTATGGGTGTACGTGATTCTGTTTTTGTTTGTTTGTTTGTTTGTCTGTCTGTTTGTAATGTTTGTTTGTTTGTTTGTGTTTGTTTGTTTGTATGTGTTTTTGTTTGTATGTTTGTTATTTGTTTGTGTTTGTATGTTTGTGTGTTTGTTTTTGTTTGTGTTTCTTTGTATGTTTTTTTTGTGTTGGTTTGCTTGTTTGTTTGTCTTTGTTCGTTTGTGTGTTTTTTTGTTGGTTTGTTTACTTACTTGATTATTTACTTGCGTTGCAAATGTGTAGACGAATATACTTGAGCATAAAGTCCTATGCATTTTGACTGAGAAATGATAATGATGATATCAGTAAAGATAATGATAAATATGATTATGGCCATGGTGTTAATGATAAAAATGGTAATGAAGATATTGATAACAATAACAATGGTAACAATAATGAATGTGATTATAAAAAAAAAAAACAGTAACAGTAACAGTGAAAATGAAATTAACAATCTTGGTGATAATGATAATATTAATAGTAATGATGAAAATAATAATAGTAATGAGGACCATAATCATAATGTATAATAATAATAATGATAATAGCAATAATGATAATAATAATAATGATAATGACAATAGTGATACTAATATTACAAATAATGATAGTAACAATAATGATAACAATAGTAATGATAATGACAATAGTGACAAGAATGATAATAGAGATAAGCATATTAAAATAACAATAATAGTAATAATGATAATGATAATTACGATAACAAGGATTAAAGTATTAAAATGATAATAATAGTAATTATGATAACAATGATAATGATAGCAATAGCAATGATTATAACAGTAATTACGATATTAATAACGATGTTAAAGATGGTCCATACATGCATTTTATTGCATGCAGTTTCAATGGATAATTATATTTCATCTTTTGTGTATAACTAACACGCATCGTACACGTTAAGGCATTAAGGCACGCACACACACACACACACACACACACACACACACACACACACACACACACACACACACACAAACAAGCGGATATACCGATATACATACAGACACACGCACACATACACACTCTCGGGAACACACACTCTTACACACGTAAAGACACATTTGCAAACACACACACACACACATATCTATCTATCTATACATCTATCTATATAATATATATAATATATATATAATATATATATAATACATATATATATATATATATATATATATATATATATATATATATATATATACATTTATATACATATACACACAGGAGAAGGGGAGAGGGAGAGAGAGGGAGGAGGAGGAAGGAGGGAGAGGGAGGCAGAAAGAGGAGAGTGAGAGAAAGGAAGTATGAACACACACACACATATATGATATCACATTACATAGTAGTTCTTACATAGCTATGTAGTACACAAAATGTTCGTGGAAAAAGTCCATAAAAAAAAGTCAAATGGAAGGATTTTGATTTCAATGCACCTGAACATTATTTTACCAACGTGTTGTTATGTGTTCAAAGATGAACCCTTAAATGCAGGTAATAACGCATCGCCGCCAGTTGGAAGTCAGGCACCATTCAAGCAACATGGAATCCACCAAAATCGAGGCCAGGACAAACATAAAATCCATGATTGAAAAGGATAGACAAATAACCACTGAATCAATAACAGACATACTCAACATCTCTGGGATCTGAACACACAATTCTGGTGGAGAGTTTTGGGCTAAGCATGCTTTCCGATCTTTCGCTAAAAAATTGGGAGGAGGACTCTGAAGCTTTTCTGCAGAGAAATGTACCAGCACGATCCTGAAGAAGGGGTTTAATCAGAGCATTGGCTGCTCAGGGGTGGAAGTGGGCCAGTCAAATCTGAGCTTGCCAGATGAAAGGTCATGGCCACTGTCTTTTGGGATGCAGAGGGGATTTTTCTGGTTGAGTTCCTCGAGAGCAAGAAAACAACTACACCTGCATATTATGAATACAGATTGAGAAAAAAAAATATCAGAAAAACGCCCTGGGAAGCTGCATCAACGCGTTGTCTTCCACCACGACAATACACCCGTTCACGGCGCTCGGCAGACAAGAGCTGTGTTGCGTGAATTTCGATGGGAAATCGTCCGGGATCCACCTTACAACCCTGATTTATCCCCACCAGACTTCTTTTGTTTCCAAACTTAAAAAGATAATTGAAAGGTACCAATTTTCCAACGATTGAAGATATAAAAAGAGCTGCTCTGACATGGTTCAGATCACATGACTTCCAACTTGGCAAAGGTGCACTGAAATCAAAATCCTTCCATATGATTTTTAGCTATGAACTTTTTCCACGAACTTTTTGAAGCCCCCTCGTATG
>NC_061855.1:8536934-8539434 GCF_019202785.1 Penaeus chinensis | reverse complement strand
CACACAACCCCACCCCCACCCACCCCCACACACACGTTATAATTCGCCAACACAGTAAACAACAAACAAACAAAAACAACAACAAACAATCAAACAAAAAATCATGAAAATCCCTGCCGAAAATGTCCTACGTATTTTGAGCAAAAAGCTTCAAAATTCCGAGTGTTTCGAGACTCCTGACGAACCCATGTTGTCTCTCATTTCCTTGGTATCTTTGCACAGTAAAAGCCTTTTGATGTTGTTAATGATGAGGATTGCAATGTTGATCATAAACATCTAAGATAAATATGACAGTTTGGCTTTAAGATTAATAATAAAGGTTGTGATGCGAGCAAGTATATCAATGTCTATATGCATAATAATGATAAGAATGTGTTCATAATGAAAAATATATATAAACATTGATAATGATAATGAAGATAGAAGCTGCTAATAATAATAATAATAATAACTCGAATAGTAATGATAATAACAACACCAAAAAAACAAGGATAATAATGATGATAATAATCGTAATAATAATAATAATAATAATGATGATACTAGTACTACTACTGCAACCTAATAATAATGATAATTATAATGATAACAATAACCACAACAACAACACCAATAATAATGATAATGATAATTTAATGATATAAATTATATAAATGATAACAATGATGATAATGATGACAATGATGATGATGGTGATGATGATGATGGTGATGATAATGATAGTAATAATAAAAATAATAGTAATATTAGTAATAATAGTAATAATAATGATAATAATAATAATTATAATAATGATAATGATAATAATAGTAATAATAATAATAATAATAATAATAATGATGAAAATAATAATAATGATAATAACAATGGGAATATTAACAATAACAATAATAACCAAACAACAATAACAATAACAATATCAATAATGATAATAATAATGAATATCATAATAATGATAATGACGATAGTAATGATTACAATAATAGTGATGATAGTAATAGTGATAATGATAATAATATGATGATAAGAAACAACATGTTCTATTTTTTGTAATAATAGTTAATTGGAGTTAGTATAAACATTTCATATTCGTCATTATATTGATATTTATTCAACCTTCAATTTGCCAACGACTAACCTTTTAATTTTAGTAATAGAGCACTGGAGTTTGCATAAATATTTTATAATTGACATTTTTCAAATATGCTTGAATCTCTGGGTATGTTAATATTAACCTTTTTTAATTGTCCTCATTATAAAATTAATGTCACCGTTCTAGTATTGCTGTCAAATCATGATCCATTGCTGTATATATTTCTACTAATGACATTTTACCGTTATGCATTCCGTTGCATAACTATATATCCTATTGGTATTATTGCATGTTACATTTTTTTTATGTAAGTATTCTAATATATTATATAATTCTATATGTTGTTATATCACTGTATTTAAGTGATATTATACCATGCTATAAGTTGTCACATCACTAGACACTTTTGATATGACGTCACATCACCTTTTGCTGAATCAATATTTCTTTCCACAAACCACATAAAAATCGCTCTTATCGGTTAACTGAACTTGGCTCGAGGGACCCGCGGGGAGGCCAGACAGTTAGGACAGACCGAAGGCTAGGCAGGCCCTGGAAACCCCATTCTCTGATGCACAGGGAGTGAAGCATTTCTATATATGTAAATGTCTATATACATACATACATGCATTAATATACACATACACATACATACATACAAACACACACACACACACACACACACACACACATATATATATATATATATATATATATATATATATATATATGTATGTATATGTATGTATGTATATATGTGTGTGTGTATATATACATATATAGAGATAAGTATATATATGTTTATATATGTATACATACATATACACACACACACACATCTCTCTCTCTCTCTCTATATATATATATATATATGTATATATATGCATGTATATATATATATATATGCATGTATATATATATATATATATATATATATTATATATATATATATATATATATATATATATAGTCTCACACACACACACACACACACACACACACACACACACACACACACACACATATACATATATATCTATAAACTATATATAGCCAGTATATATACCGCATATATGCACACACAAATGCAGCACAAACACTGGCTCACAAACGAACACACCTCAGCAGCCGGATCACAAAAGCACACACACTCACGCACACACACACACACACGTGGCGGACTTAAGCCCGTCCGCAGGTCGGCTACATGTTAGTGTGCCGCCGCATCCCACCGCCGTAGCGACACCGAAGACCGTGGAGGAAGAAGGAGGCAGATCCAGCAGCGTCGCTCGTCTGGGGTTTGGTCGAAGTCTCTCTCTTCCTTTTAATCCTCCGCTTCGCTTGAGATACGATCCGAATCCTAAAGTTTCATGGCGCCGCGATCGAGCGGCGGTCGGCGGGTCTGGG
>NC_061855.1:8528413-8536834 GCF_019202785.1 Penaeus chinensis | reverse complement strand
CTTTTCCCCTTCCTCCTCCTCCTCCTCCTCCTCCTCCTCCTCCTCCCTCCTCCTTCCTGCGAATAAAGCCTACACACCCATCCCAATCATCTCCTCTTTACGACATTTACTGTGGTTTACGGCGAGTCTGCCCAACTTGTGCAGGAGTTGGGCAGAGTTGGGCAAGGAAGGATCTTTTATACCAACCAACGCTTCAAAAGTGTGTTAGCCTCCTTGTTCAGCTATTGATGATTCCAGTCGCCGGAGTTGAGGAAGATAACGGCGTGCATTGTGGATATATTGCTCAGTTATTGCCTTCTGCTGCGGAACTGAGATGTGTGGATGTGGGAGAGGGAGGGGGAAGGGAAGAGGGATGGAGGGGGGGGGGAGAAAGAGGAAGGGAAAGGAAGAAAGAGAGGGGAGGGAGGAGGGAAGAGAGATGGGGGGGTGGGGGAGACGAAAGGAAAGGAAGAGAGAGGAGGAAGGGGAGAGATGGAATGGGGGGGGGGGAGGAAGAGGAAGGGAAAGTAAGAGAGAGGAGGAAGGGGAGTGAAGGGGTGAGGGGGACGGGAAGGAAGAGGAAGGGGAGTGAGGGGGTGAGGGGGACGGGAAGGAAGAGGAAGGGAAAGTTAGAGAGAGGAGGAAGAGGAGAGATGGGATAGAGGGAGGAAGAGGAAGGGAAAGGAAGAAAGAGAGGGGAGGGAGACGGGAAGAGAGATGGGGGGGGAGGAAGAGGAAGGGAAAGTAAGAGAGAGGAGGAAGGGGAGAGATGGGATGGGGGGGGAAGAGGAAGGGAAAGTAAGAGAGAGGAGGAAGGGGAGAGAGGGGGTGAGGGGGACGGAAAGGAAGAGAGAGAGGGGAGGGAGAAGGGAAGAGAGATGGGGGGGGGAGGAAGAGGAAGGGAAAGGAAGAGAGAGGAAGAAGGGGAGAGAGGGCTGAGGGGGGCGGAAAGGAAGAGGAAGGGAAAGTAAGAGAGAGGAGGAAGGGGAGAGATGGGATGGGGGGGGGGGAGGGAAGAGGAAGGGAAAGGAAGAGAGAGAGGGGAGGGAGAAGGGAAGAGAGATGGGGGGGGGGGAGGGAGAGAAATGGAAAGTAAGAGAGAGGAGGAAGAGGAGAGGAGGGAAGAGAGATGGGGGGGGAGGAAGAAAGAGGAGGAAGGGGAAAAGGAGGGGATGGAGATGGAAGTGAAGCTGGAGATGGAAAGAGAGAGAGAGAGAGCTGGGGGGGGGGTAGAGACAGAGGGGGATGAGGGAGGGAAAGAGAATGAAGGGGGTGAGAAAGAAAGAGAAAGAGAGAGAGGGAGAGAGAGAGAGAGAGAGAGAGAGAGAGAGAGAGAGAGAGAGAGAGAGAGAGAGAGAGAGAGAGAGAGAGAGATTGAAGGGGGGGGGGTGAGAAAGAAAGAGAAAGATAGAGAGAGAAACAAACAGAAAGACATACAGCAGACAGAGCAAATGGGCGAGAGAGAGAGAGAGAGAGAGAGAGAGAGAGAGAGAGAGAGAGAGAGAGAGAGAGAGAGAGAGAGAGAGAGAGAGAGAGAGAGAGAGAGAGAGTACGTGTGGGCACAGGTGTGTGTGCAATTTGCGTTGGGGGAGGAATATAGATACTATGGTTTAATGGACCATAATATAAGTACATGATATGCTGGCCAGATAATATATAATCACGAGCAATTTGCAAGCGAGGAGAAAAATGAGACAAAATAAGAGGAATGGACTCTTTCGTACTCAATGAAAGCTCTTGAGAGTGAGTAAGGGCGGCAGAATCGAGCATTTATTTACCTTGATGCAGTTTCCACAATTCCTTAATGATTATATTTGGTTTATTGTATCCTAATCAAGGACACAGATAATGATGATGAGGATGATGTTGAGGATAATGATGATGATGATCTGATGATGATGAAGAAGATGATGGTGATGATGATGATGTGATGATGATGATTATGATAATGATGAAGATAATGATGGTGATAATAATAATGATGATGATGATCATTATTATAAGGATAATAATAATAACAATAGTATTAATAATGATAATGATAACGACAATAATGATAATATTAATAATAATGATAATACTAATACTAATAAGGACAATAATGATAATGATAATGATAATAATGACAACAACAATAATGATAATAATAACAATAATGATAACGATACTAACAGAAATAATGATAATAATAGTCATAATAGCAATAATAACAATAAAAACAATAATAACATAAAAAATAATACTAATAAAAATAATAATAGTAATAATAATGATGATATCAACAATGATGATGATGATGATGATGATGATAATGATGATGATGATGATAATAATAATAATAGTAATAATAATAATAACAATAATGATAATAATAATATAATAATAATCTTTTTTTTCATTCTGTCTTGATAGATTGATTTTCGTAATGTTATTCTGTTTGAAATTAGAGGTTTGATTTAATGTTGTTTCTTAGACCAATCGATAAAAAATTGCCATAAAGGATAATTAAATTTGATTGCAACAACAAGTGCTTACAGACAGTTGCAATATGGTACTGCAACAGAGGTAATGCTGTATCGTTGTATTTTTGCCGTGTGACAAAGGGAAAAAATATATGTCAGAGAGATGTTGTATTGTGATAAATGATAAAACACTCCAGTGAAATATGAACTGCGTCTGCGGGATATGGCTTGGAAGAGACACCTGAAGATAGGTGTCTTTTGTACTGTGTTTGTTCTTCTTCTTTTCTTTTTCTTCTTCTACTTCTTCTTCTTTTTCTTCTTCTTCTTCATTGTCTTCTTCTTCTTCTTCTTCTTTTTCTTCTTTTTCTTTGTCTTCTTCTTCTTCTTCTTCTTCTTTGACTTCTTCTTCTTCTTTTTCTTCTTCTTCTTCTTTGTCTTCTTCTTTGACTTCTTCTTCTTCTTTTTCTTCTTCTTCTTCTTTTGTGTGTGTGTGTGTGTGTGTGTGCGTTAAGGAAGTCACAGAAGTCTTTTTTTTTTATATATGTTTTGGGTTTGTTTGTCTTTGACTTGAAATGTCTTCCTATCCATATCTTGCTACCATCTCTCCCTTACGTATTTACATATGTATCTTCGGAAATAGTATTTTTCGCATTCGTTTTATTCTATGTATCCTCTGCTACGTATCCTATATTACTAAGTATCTTTTATGTTGCATATATAGCTTGGACACATTACTGATACGTGTTGCAAAATGAACCTTTCAACAGCACAAAAGCAACTACGCTAACGTTGATACTGTCGCTCTAACGAAATGTATGAGAGATTCCCACTCCAGTCTATCGTATTCATATACCATGCTGTATGTTGAAATGCAATTCCCTGGACGTTCCAGCATCTCAAAAGCAATTGCAGCGGCACCGATACTGTCCCTCTAACAAAACGTATGAGGGATTAACATTCTGATATTTCATCTTTAGTCCCGTGTTGCACGCAGGGCTGCAATTGCCTGTAATAACGCTGCATAAAAGATTATCAAAATGTGATTTTTTTTTTATTTTTTTTTTTTTTTATATATACTGATAAGCATAACCGAAATGTAAAAATCCTTCGCTAACTATGGGTGGAATTTTACCATTTTAAATCCACGTTGTAAAAGGGTACTAGGTACTAGGGGTAGGTCTGAATTCACGTAATTTATTCACGTTGATGCATATACAAAAGGATGCAAGTTTATGCCATTATATTTAACAGGGATCGCTTTGTGATGATGTTACGTTGCATGTAGAGTCCGCCCGTTGCTAAGATTGCAATGTACTCTACGTTATGACTGATCAACTGGAATTTAATTGTTCGCAACAAGGAAATTATAAATAGATAAGATAACGATAACCTTTCACTTTCTTCTCTGTTATCTCCGAATGATAATGGTTATCGGAAAAAAAAATAAATGAAATCTTTGTAAACAACTTCATTAAACATGCATGTCAAAGATTTAATTTTTATTGATTCATCTAGTGATTTATACCTTATTTCCCCCCCCCCTTTTTTTTTCACTTTAATCTGTTTTTGACTGTCTCTTTTAGATTATGAAAATCTGTTATGTTAATTCCCGTCCTATATTCTCTAGGCCTTGGGTGCAGCCAGCGAAACACACGCGCGGCAGAAATGTTATAATTGGATTATAAAAGAACTCGCTGGTGGACCCGTTAATCTTTTATAATCTCGTCCAGCATTTAAGGTTAATCCCTTTATTAGCGTTTGGACTAGATTTGTATTTGCATGACCGATCACCAGGCCTCTGCATGATGCAAAGGCAATAGTGCTGTCGATACCCAGTTGGCATGCATGTGTGATCTTGCTCTGGGTTTGTTTTATTGATGAGGGGGGGGGGGGTAAGGAATTTTTAAAAAACTAGGTTCCATTCCATTCAAATTTGTGTCGAAATGTGCTAAAGAATATAACCATATTCAAAGTGATGTGTGTGTGTGTGTGTGTGTGTGTGTGTGTGTGTGTGTGTGTGTGTGTGTGTGTGTGTGTGTGTGTGTGTGTGTGTGTGTGTGTGTAAGTGACTTATATGTAAGCGTTTTAATATGAGACTTTTGTTCCCCGTGCGTGTGTGTGTTCGTGTGTATCTGTGAGTATGTGTCTGTACATTAATGGCTGACTTTTGTTGCCTTTGCATGTGCGCGTTCACTTTTATCTGCGTGCATATGTGCGTGCGTGTTAATGTGTGGCATTTGTCGTCTCTGCGTGTGATAACAGACTCTTAATCGGCCATAAGAAGGGACATTTGCTCACGGGCCCCACTTACGTCGTGGTTATTAAGCCGGGCGAATAAGCACGGCAAACCTGAAGCTAAGTGTTCTGAGCGCTTTACGTATGTCGGGATGTTATCTCTGATGGCTAATGCAAAGGGTGTCGAAGTCTGTTTAAATGGCTTCGAATTTTTTCCTTTTTTGTTCAAGCTTTTTTTTTTTTCTATTCTCATCTGCTTTTTTGGATTTTTTTTTTTTTTTTATTCTATTCCTTTGTTCGTTATCACTTTTTTTCTGTCTCTGTTCTTCATTCTTCTTCATCTCATTTTCCTCCGTTTCTCCTCTTCCTTCCTTTATTACATTATTTTTTCTTATTCTTATTCTTCTACTGCTTCTTGCCCTCTCTTCTTCTTCTCTATCTTCCTCTTCTCGTTTTTTCTTTTTTGGGACGTTTCTAGCTCTTCCCTTTTTTTTCTCTTTCAGTTTCTTCTCATTCATCTCTTCCTTCCTCTTCCTCCCTTTAATCCCAATATTCCTCGTTTTCTTCATCCATCTTCTCCCCTTTTTCTTCTTCTTCTTTATTTGCCTCTTTGTCCTTCCGTTTCTACCTCTTCGATTTTCTTTTTGAATTTCTTCTTTTTTAGCTCTTTCTTCCTCCTCTTTCTCTTACGTTTGCTCTTTTCCTTCTTTTTTTTCTCATCTTCCTTAAATCTCCTTTTACTCTTCTTCTTCTTTTCTCCTTCTCTTCATGTTTTCAATTTCTTCCTCTTTATCTTCCTACTTTCCTCTTAATCCTAATAAGTCTGCTCGTTTTCCTTTGTTCTTCTCCTTCTTCTTTTCTTCTTTTCTTGTTTTCAACTTCTTCCTCTTCATCATCTTCTTGTTCCTCCTCCTCTTAATCCTCCTTCTTCTGTCCATCTATTTTGTTTCCATATTTCTTCTTTTCGCCGACTTCTACTGTTTTTAATTTCTTCCATTTTCTCCTCTTGCCCTTCATGCTTATACGTCTCTTTTATCCATCTACCTTTTTTCAATTCTCTTCTTCTATTATCCTCTTGTTTTCAATTTCTTCCTCTTCTCCTTCATCTCCATCTTCCTCCCCCTTATCCTAACACATCTGTTTTATCCATTTAATTTTTCCCCCCATTTTTCTTATTTATTTTTCCTCCTCTGCTTTTGCCGTCGACAGTTGGGCGTAACCTAATGATAGTCTGTAATGGAGCAAATGCCCATGGCCTTGAGCTCTCTCTTTCGCCATGGGAGCAATACTGAAGGCCAGAAAGTAAATAAAAGAGAGGAAAGAGAATTAGAGAAAACAGGGACATTGAAACTTTGGAATTTATTTAAAACGTAATACCAATAAGCTATTATATTTGTTGTTTCTTTTTACTGTATTCATGGTTGTATATGTTTATGCGTTATGTTTGTGTTTATGTGCCTGAAATTAGTTTAGGTTTGTGATGAAATTGAACTAGATTATATTTGCTATGTTTTCTAGTGTCGAAGATAAAAACAAAATCATTAAACATATTCCAATATACACTTTTTCTATATTTTCACGGTTGTTCTATATACTTCTTTCTTCCTCTCATTTTAATTCACATTAAAATTATACGATATTTAAATCATGTTAGTTACAAAGTCTCCGGATGCTATGACGTTACTTCATATCTCTTCGATATATCGTGTCTAAATCACCTGGCTTTTCCTTATTTTCATCTTCCTTTTCCTTATTTTCATCTTCCACTTTTCATTCCAACTTTACGTGAACTTTTACTGCCTCCATTTTCTTGCCTCTTTTTTTCTTTATTTTTTGGTAAATACAATTCAGCTTCTCTCTGTATTTATCTGTCCTCTCTCTGTATTTATCTGTCCTCTCTCTGTATTTCTCTGTCCTCTCTCTGTATTTCTCTGTCCTCTCTCTGTATTTATCTGTCCTCTCTCTTTCTCCTTTTCGCATGAGTCTCTACTTTCTTATTACTTTTAGCAAATAGATACAGAACATTTCCTGTTGATTAGCTTAATGCAAGTCTTGTTATACAGCACTTAAAGGTAATAGCTGTTGGACGATGTACCGTGAGCTGTGAGGATACTGTCGATAGTTAAATGTGTAATCTGGGATTTAATATTTTCCTTTTACTCTTTGACTTTTTTTTAGCAATTTATTCAGATCTCTTACGGTTGTCTTTTGTATTTTTGTTGTTCAATAAGTTTTCTGATCAAGTGGTTGTGAAATATATTAACTGATTCAACCTTCACGTGCGGATGGACAGTTTCTGTATATTTCCTTTGTTTAAAGCTTGGCGCAGTGAATTACAAGTGGCGTTTAATAGTCCAAGCGTTTCGCCAGATCAGCTGAGGGTGAAGTGCAGGAGAGTGATAGTGTCTGGGAGGCAATTCTTGGGTGAGCCAGATTTCGCAAATGTTCCTTTATCATTTGGCAATAGATGTTCAAAGTAACACAAGAGCAGACTCGCACTTAACGCAAGATACCATCGTTAATTAATGCCAGTGGTTTAAGAGTAAGCAGGAAAAAGGATCTTCGACGCCATTAAGCGATAGGACTATTATTTAGTGACTTGCACGGCCCACCTCAACCTTAGCACTTGTTTCAGCTGAGGTCTTCTTACCTGTGGAGATGGGACTGACATTAAGCCACCTTCTAATTTGCAGTTATCCCCTGAAAAGGTCCGAGAGAAAATAAAGGATTGTGTCGAAATCCAGAAGAGCAAGGTGTTGCAACGTCTCATATTCACACATTGCTTGCAAGAGCAAGGGAGGTTTTAAAACGTTTTATGTCCACCTTAAATAAGCCACGGGAGAGGTGGATAAGTGTGATGGCAGAGATTGCGTGGAATATCAGATCAGACACGCATTACCGATTGGAATCTGTAGTGAAGAAAGGAGGCAGCATCTAATGGAAATGGAAGCTGCTCCCTCTCTCAGTTGGACTAAGTGCCTCTGCTCAATATTCTTCCTTCATGTGTTAATCATGTGTGTATTCGGTGCTCCTGGTAACTTGAATAACTTTTCATCTTCGAAAATAGCCATTTTAAACCCAGAGTGTTGTTTTTTTTTTTTTTCTTTTCCTAGTTGCTTCATTTTCTCTTCACTCTCTTTTTCTATTCTATTGTCTTTCTTTTGTGGATAATAGTGAATATGTACGTATGGACCAGACTTTAACAAAATACCTTCTGATCTTTATTTATATCATTCTGCCTCTTGTCTCTTTTTCTCAACATTGTTACACACTGTTCGTGAATATCAAGACGAGGTGAGAAGAGAAGAAAAAAATAAAATGAAAAAATAAACCTAAAAGGCTTCTTATTCTAGCATAAGGAGGTTGAAAACTGTTTCCTAAGATGTTAAGGACAGTCTTTATATCAATTAAGCTCGTCATTCGAACAAACCCACCACCCATTTAACAACAAAGGAATCTACATATATCAGAAATCTGCGTGTCTAACATACAAGGCGAAGAGTATGCAAGATAATGCAAAAAAGTAGTATGGTGTTACCTTTATCCTCTTACCGCTGTTGCCACGGATATGTTAAGAGGAGAAAATGTACTCTCGATATATTGCAAGGAAGATTACGCTGAGAGGGGGGGGGGGAGATAACGCTGCGATGGAGACTGATGACTCATATTATTACAATAAATTGGCCTGAAGACTTTTTTTTAAAGAAAACAACGTAAACTATTTATTCTCGACCTTTCCGCAATA
>NC_061855.1:8495913-8500913 GCF_019202785.1 Penaeus chinensis | reverse complement strand
TCCCAGGCTAAACGTTTGGGGGTCTCATAGCAAGTAGTCCTAGAGCTACGGTTTCAACACCCACCGACATTTGGCTTTGTATTAACTGCAACCCTGCCCCTTTGGATTAATGGGTGGCAATCTGTGCCAGTGCGCCACCGAAGTGCCTTATCGGCATCGTGCCCTATGAGAGAAGATGTCGAGGAAGAGGCTGGTACCCCTCCCACCCTGAATGTGGCATCTGACTGTTATCGAGCTAGCTATGAGACATCAATAGCCCCCGTAGTAACATCTTCCTAGAGAGTGAGTATATACTGAGTTGCATCAACTGGCTTGGTGAAGCTAGGCAGGCAACATAACTAGTAGATCAACCACATCCTTGTTAACATTCATTGGCAGATCCCTCAGAGCTACAGTTTGCTGGAATGGCGAGCTCTGTAATCTCAATCATAAAATAACTGTGACTGACCTCTGGGTTCATTGCCATCCACCCAGTGGCCATCCCAGCATGAGAGAGAGGAGTGTGTCCGGGGATTTGACATTTGCTATGGCTGTCACTGATCAGTTCAGTTCGCATTCCTCATCAGAAGACCTTCAACATGCGTACAAACAACTGCAGCAGATGGCTAATTGTCTCAGATTCTGGTGTGCACGCATAATGGGCATTTCTATCAGGCTGAGATGCTGATGGCTAGCAGTATTGTGGGTAGTCTTGTGGCTCCGGTCCCTGACCTCCCATCAGCAGGAATCACCTACTCTGGCCAAGGTGAAGGCTGGAAAGGTAGAGGGTACGAGCAATATTCCCAATGAACTGTTAAATTTTAGCAGTGAACCAATGCCTTGATGATGACAGGCTGTCCTGGTTTCGATCAGGTATTCTAGTATTGGTCCCTCAGACATGTGAGGGTGTCATCTGTGGAAGTGGAAATGGGGTGGCTGGGAGTGTAGCAGCGATAAGGGCATTACACTATGCAGCATTTCCCCCTGAAATGTATTATCAGAGACCAACTTGTGAAGATCAGAGACCTGAGTAATGTGGATACCCTCTGGCTAATCACTTCGAGTCATGGTAGAGTACTGTCGTGGTATTGGTCATGGGAGACTTGTAGGCTATATTAGCCTCATAAATGTATTCAGCTCATTGCAAAGTGAATCACTCGGAAAACCTGAGATTTACGGGAATTTCATCAAAGATCATTGAACCTTTGAACTGGACAATGGATAGAGCTATCACAAAAGACAGTAAAGGGCAACTTGAGTAATATTAGGGCCATAGAGCTTGACTTTGCCGACGGTGTTGCTTCCCTGTCCAAGTCTCAGATGACTCGAACCCAAGGTCAAGGACTAATGGGCATTGCTAGAGCCTAACCATCTAGTAGGTACTTGCAGCGTAAACTTTAGTCACCTAGCTATTTATGTCTTGTTAGTATAAATTATTACTGGATTCTCAGATCAAGAAATTAAAATGGATAATTGGTCTGTCAGCCGGAATTGTGAACTATCTCAACAGGAATATCTAAAGTTACATTTGCTGCCCATAAGGACCAAGCTCTGCCTCATGAATGTCAGGATTTTGCTGGATTTATTGTTCAGAAACAAAATTTAGACTCTGTTTAGTGCCTTAAAGTCACATGTTAATGCCTTTCGTAACAATGACACAGTTGCACTAAGTCAGTGAATCCTAGTGAGGCTGAAACTGCTGCTCACATAATCCCAGAATGCAAAGTAATGCTATACAGATATATACCTCAATTCCCTGCCGTCAGTTCCATCCATCAGACTGTCTCCTCCATAGACCATCCCCGACAGAGGCCTATTAGCCCACTTCGAAACTCGTGGCTTGGGAAATTGACCAAATCTTGGCCCACATCTGGCGGCTCGACAAATGGGTCCCTCGTGGATGGAAACAGAAGGCGGAAGGGCCAGTGCATTTAACGATTGATTGTTTCTACTTTGTGAATCTTCTCCACATATTGATATATTTTCTTCCTTAGGTTCAATTCTCTCTCTTGTTTACGTGCTTTTTTATTTGTGTTTTTTGCTTTTTGTGTGTGATTGTCTTTTTGTTCATTTGTCATTCACTTGCTATCTTCCTTTATCTTTTCGTTAATTTCTCATACATTATTATTATTATCGTTACTGTAACAATTATTCTTATGGTTACTGTACGTTTTACTATTGTTATCATCAATATTATTGTTGTTATTTTTAGGATCGTTATCACTGATCGTTATAATTGTGATTATGTTACCTTTATCAGCATCTCTATATTTTTGTTGCTATTGTTATTATTGATATTATCATCATTATCATTATTATCGTCATTATCAATATCATTATTATCATTATTGTTGGCGTTGGTGTTATTTTTATTGTTAATATTGCTATAGTCACTACTACAACTATCATCTTCATCATTACCATTAAGATTATAATGATTGTTATTAGCAGTAGTAGTATCATTTTCTGTATGCTCATTTAATCATCACTGCAATAGTTATTCTTATAATAAAACTTTAGGTATGAGAATATTCATTATAACATTATCAGTATGAAATGTTCATATTGATAATGTTACAACTAGTGCTAAAACCAATCATTATCATCCTCGTAATGATAATGATGCTAATAATAACGATGGATCTCTGTTACTGTATTTTTTAATTAAACAGATCTATATTGCACTATTATTCCCTCATACTAGAATCATGGTTGGCCTAAAACGGCTTTCATACCGCTGTCTTTGACATTTCGCTTTCACGCTGACATTTAAAGATATCTGGTTAATTATGCCTCGGTTATGCTCCCTGACACATAAATCGTAGGATAAAAACGATGTAAGCTATAGATAATTAATTCAGTCTAGTGATATAGATGAAATATTTAAATAATTCATAATTTTTTCAATGTCTCCTTAGGCTCTCGACCGCGACCCGCCCAACGGGAAGGGCATCTGGAGGGTGAAGGTGCGGGTGCAAGATGGCCAAAGGATTTTCTCCCGATCCAAAGGCAGACCCGAGCCCCCGCGACCCTCCCAGCGAGGTCCTAGATTCAACCTGGAGGCGACGGGAGCCGAGGGAAGAGCCTGGCAGGGCAGCCCGAAGTCGCTTCGCTACCTCTTGGACGGGAATGCAGAGGACTTCTCCAGGTACAGTGACAGCGGCAAACAGACCGGCAAGAGGCGAAGGCACTGGCTGTCTGGGAGCACGAGGTGGAGGGAAATCAGGAAGAGGGAGGTCTCAGGAGCGAAGGATGTAGGAGAGGAAGCGGTAACAGAGCCCAAAGAAATACTTGTCTCCACGACGAGGTGGAAAGAAGCGCTTCGGGGAGGGAATGCGGTCCCTGATGAATTTCGCTATTATTCTCATCAAAATATTAACTTTGCGGGTTCTAAAAGGAAGAGAAAACGACAGACAGAAGAGTTATCAGCTAAAGATCCATCACAAAATGACGATGGAATTCACAGTGCTTCTATCGAAGAGCAGAGTCGGCCGGAACACCATATATCTCAGCGAGGGGACCCTTTGCCTCCACTCTCCCGTCTCCAGCCCACGCCGGAGGACTACCTGGCCACGTTTTACACTCCGGAGCAAAGACGCAAGGCCACTGAAGCCTCAGCGGAAGGGAAGGTGATGAGCGAGGCTAGAGTCTTCTCTTCCACAGACTTACCTTGGCGGAGTCGAAGAACTCTCGATGAGGTCTCGAGAGCCATTCAAGAACAGACTACGGGACTGCCCGAAAAAGGAATCCAGGCTCATTACCTGCCCGCCGTAGCCTCCCGAAGTTCCAAGAATCGAAGAGAACGTACGAGCACTGGTTCGAACGACCTAGAAGCCCCTGGAGAAGGCACTGGCGTCCCTCTTGTCTCGGACCCGCTCGCGCTCCCCCTCGAAAAGAGCATCAGAGCGTCAAGATCCGCCCGAGCCTCGAGTTTCCACTGGAACAAGCATTACCTGAGCTACCTGGTGGACCAGCGCGACCTTTTGTCAGACGCCAGGAGGTGCAAGTTCGTGAGCATCTTCGACAGGAACCGAAGTCACTACAACGTCACTGACCGGGACTTCCAGACTGCCGTAGGAGGGGACGACGTTGCAGGAGAAGAAGGCAGGTGGGAAGTGCGGGGACAAGTGCTCAGGCTGGAGGACACGCACTTCGCAGAGACAGAGGTCACGGTGCTCGTCAAGGACATCAACGACAACGCTCCGGTGTTCCCCAACGCCACCATGCACGGCGCGGTGCAGGAGAACGGACCCGCGGGTGAGAGGGATGGCGAGGATAGCGCTAGACGATGATGATGAGTGTCATAATGATAACTGCAGAGATGATGATAATAATTCTAGTAATAATGATGATAACTGGAACACTAATAGTAATTATAATAATAATAGAAGTAATAGTAATGATAATACAGATCATGGTAATAATTATCACCATCATTGCCACAGTTATTATCACTATTATTATCTTTATGATTACTTTATTTTTGTTATTATAATTATTATCACCATCATCATTATCATCATCATATTACTATTGTTACTGTTATTACTTTAACAGTAATAATAATGATAAAAATTATAATGATAGGAGTGGTAATAAAGATAATGATAATGATAGCAATAATATTAATGTTCATAATAATGATTATGGTAATAGTAATTCTTATTCTAATCATCATCATTATCTTTATAATCACTATTATTATCATCATTATCATTATCGATTTTGTTATAATAATGATCATCATTATTTTCATCAGAGATAATAATGATGATGACAGGTTGCAGATCATGTAAAGTAAGAGTCAAAAGTTGTATTTCATAAATGAGGCTTTGGAACCCTCAAAACGTAACCGATAATGATGATAGTTATAATGATGAGGAGGAGGAGGGAGATAAACATAATATGGATTAATGATGATGATAATGAAAATACAGTAATGATGATAACAATAATGATATTGATATCATAATATCCTCCCCTTCCTCCTCCTCCCCCTCCTCTTCCTCCTCTTCCTCCTC
>NC_061855.1:8475913-8483413 GCF_019202785.1 Penaeus chinensis | reverse complement strand
TTGTTTGTTTTTATGTCTTCGACTTCGCCTTCTTCGTTTTCTTTTTCGTCTTCGCCTTCTTCATTTTCTTTTTCGTCTTCGCCTTCTTCATTTTCTTTTTCGTCTTCTTCTTCTTCTCCTCCTCCTCCTCCTCCTCCTCCTCCTCCTCCTCCTCCTCCTCCTCCTCCTCCTCCTCCTCCTCCTCCCCCTCCTCCTCTTCGTCTTCCTCTTCTTTCTTTTTTCTATTTTTATTTTACAAGGAACAAAGCCAAACGAAGGTACGTTAAGCTTTTTCTTCTTTTTCATCTTCTTCCCCTTCTTCTCCTCCTCCTTTTTTTTCCATCGTCTCTTCTTTCTTGTTTCTTCCTCCTTCTTCTTCCCTTCCTTCTTATTCACCATCTCCTCCTCCTCCTCCTCCTCCTTCTCCTCCTCCTCCTCCTCTTCCTCCTCCTCCTCCTCTAACTCCTCCTCCTACTCCTTCTCCTCCTACAACTCCTCCTCCTCCTCCTCCTCCAACTCCTCCTCCTCATCCTCATCCTTATCTTCCAACTGCTCTTATTCCTCTTCATTCTCCTACTCTTCTCATTTCCTTCTTCTTCCAAACCTTTTTCTCCATCTTTTTCATTCATAATACAGCACGATGCACTCTTCGATATGAAGTTAATTACAGTATGATATGATAATACTCCATGATTTATTAATCAAGCAGCATCAAGTGGAGGAGGAAGAGCAGGAGGAGGTGGAAGAGGAGGAAGAGGAGGAGGAAGAGGAGGTAGAGGAGGAGGAAGGGCAAGAGGAGGAGGAGGAGGAGGGGGAGGAGGAAGGAGAAGAGAAGAAAGAGGTGGAGGAGGGGGAGGAGGAAGAGAAGGAGGAGGTGGAGGAGGAGGAGGAAGAGGAGGTAGAGGAGGAGGAAGGGCAAGAGGAGGAGGAGGAGGAGGAGGAGGAGGAAGGGGAAGAGAAGAAAGAGGTGGAGGAGGGGGAGGAGGAAGAGAAGGAGGAGGTGGAGGAGGAGGAAGAGGAGGAGGAGGAGGAGGAGGAGGAAGAGAAGGAGGAGGTGGAGGAGGAGGAAGAGGAGGAGGAGGAGGAGGAAGAAGAAGAGGAGGAGGAGGAGGAGGAGGAGAAGGAAGAGGAGGAGGAGGAGGATGCAGAGGAAGAGGAGGAGGAGGAGGAAGAAGATGAAGAGGTTGGGGAAGAGGAATAGGAGGAAGAGGAGGAAGAGGAGGAGGAGGAGGAGGTGGAGAAGGAAGAAGAGATGGAGAAAGTGGAGGAGGAGGAGGGGAGAAGGAGGAGGAGGAGGAGAAGGAAGAGGAGGTGAAGAAAGAGAAGGAAGAGGAAGAGGAGGAGGAAAAATGACATAAATAACAAATTGTACTGAAGGTAACAGTGACTGATTATATAACCGATTACTTGAACTGCGTGTCATTCACCCTTCATTTGTTTTACGTCAGTTATCAAAAAGCAAGAAAACGATTTCTTCCGGTGCAGCTCGTTGTAATAAACATGTAGATTCCGTCAATAAAATGTAATTGCAAATTGCTGAAATTGCATGGCCATTCAAGCTCATTATTTATTTCACAGCAATCAAGAAAGCAGAGATGGTTAATACATTGTTTTCTTCTTATTCCTGTGTCTGTGCTTCTTCTTCTTCTTCCTCTCTTCCTCTTTTTGCAACTGCTGCCCCTCCTTCTCTTCCTCTTCTTCCTCTTCTTCTTCCTCTTCCTCTTCCTCCTCATCTTCCTTTTCATCTTCGTCTTCCTCCTCCTCCTCTTCTTCCACCTGTTGCTATCCTACATAAACAATTATGTATTTGTGTGTATGTGTATATATATACATATATATATATATATATATATATATATATATATATATATATATATATATATATACATGTGTGTGTGTGTGTCTGTGTGTGTGTGTAATCACACGCGTACACACATACACATATTCATATATATAAATGTATATAAGTATAAATATATATATATATGTGTGTGTGTGTGTGTGTGTGTGTGTGTGTGTGTGTGTGTGTGTGTGTGTGTGTAAATATATGTATATATACATATATATATACGTATATAAATATATGTATATATACATAAATATATATATATACATATATGTGTGTGTGTGTGTGTGTGTGTGTGTGTGTGTGTGTGTGTGTGTGTGTGTGTGTGTGTGTGTGTGTGTGTGTGTGTGTGTGTGTGGGTGTGCACAGTATGTGTATATGAGAACACAGGAAAACAGTCGTACAAATAAAAGAATGATGATAATAATAATAATAATAATAATAATAATAATAATAATAATAATAATAATAATAATAATAGAGGATAATAATAAGAGTAATAATAATAGAAACAATAGTAATTAGAAGAAGATAGTCATAGATAGTATAATGGTAATCGTATTGATAATGATAATAATAATGATGATAATAATAATAATGATAATGATAATGATGATAATGATAATGATAATAATAATAATAATTATAATAATAATAATAACAATAACAGTAATAATAATAACAATAACGATAACGATAACGATTTCTATTAATAATAATAATAATGATAATAATATAAATTATAGTATTGACAATGATATTGATAATAATAGTAATAATAACAATAATAAAAAGAAGAATGAACGAAAAAAAAATAAAGAAACAGCAAAACCGAAAGAAAAACCTGAAATGGTTCTAACGAAACACTTTTTTTTTCTTTCGCAGATACGCCCTCCAGTTCGCCGTGAGTGACCACGTATGGGGACAGCTGGGGGTCGTGGCCAATGTGACAGTGCACGTGCGTATGCTCGGGCCGGCTGTGCTCGCCCACGCCACACCTGTGACTCTCGCGCCCACGTCCCCGCCCGCGCTGACCAAAGGATGGACACCGACTGTAAGGCCAGATGTAGTTCTGTAATATATAGGGCGCGCGTGTGTTTAAATCTACCACTTTGAGATACCTTCCTTTGTTTTTCTATGTGTGTATGCCTTTTTACTTATCTTTTTCCTTCTTCTTCTTCTTCTTCTTCTTCTTCTTCTTCTTCTTCTTTGTCTCTGCCCATTTTGTCTCATCCATTTCTTTCGCCTCGTCCCTTTTCCCGAGGCAGGGCGGAGGGGGCGGCCTCGGGAGGTTTTTGGGCGCAGTGCAGGATGTGATCGGGGACGCCCACACCGTCCACGTGGTCAGCGTTTACGGATACCACGCCCACCTCCCCGAACCAACCTCGGACGCCCACGATCCGCCGAGTGACCTGCCGCTGAAGGACGCGACTTGCGTGTGGGTGTGCGCGGGCGTGAGTGGGGGCGGCTTCATGGATCCCGTCAAGCTGCAAGGGCTGCTCGCTCTCCACTCACAGCAGGTCCGGGCGTGAGGAAGCGGGGGGGGGGGGATGTCGCGGACGGCTCCCTCTTCCTCGCACTCTTCCGCCTCATTTGGTTATATTTCAGTCCGTTCTAGATTGTATTTACTTCTGTTTCTTCATAGCATTCATATTTCTCTGTCTATGTCTGTCTGTCTGCCTCTCTCTCTCTCTCTCTCTCTCTCTCTCTCTCTCTCTCTCTCTCTCTCTCTCTCTCTCTCTCTCTCTCTTTCTCGCTCTCTCTCTCTCTCTCTCTCTCTCTCTCTCTTTCCTTTTCTTACATTTATCTCTCCCCTTCCCCCTCTCCCTCTCTCATACTGTTTCTCAATAAACTTTATTGCGAATGTTTTCACTTCTGAAACATGCTAATTACATGCTTCCAAATGAATCACAAACATGTTGGTGAACTTGCCGGTCAATACCAAGTGCTTGCACCGCCCAGGAAACGTTTCGAAACGTTTCGCGGATTCGAACGTTGAATCGAGATATGTTGGACACGAATGAAAACATATTCGTGGCAGTGTTTATTACATATTTCAAAACGTGCTTTCGCATTGAGTGTACGAGGCATTGCATGCACGTATGAACTCGTTTACCGTACCTGTAATATTCACCAATTAGTGAATGTCGTCCGTATGCGAGGCCAAGGTGTATAAGGCCGGATATTGCTTGTAAAATGTGGCACCATGTGGAATTAATGAAAATTACAGTATTGTTCCATCATCCATCTTCATGCGTCTTTCGTCAGATAAGATTAGTGTGTAATCATAGATTAGCCGAAGCAGTGTTGTCAGATGTAATTTTAGATTCCCGAAAACTTTCTTACATATATCTAAACCATTAAAAAGTTAAAACTTATCGTAGGTTTCCATGTTGAATATCTATATAATATCTATATAATTATTGTAGCATGAACTCTGACCTTGGGAAAACACATTATAATTGGGAACACTATCTCCTCGGTTGCCAACTAGCCACTTCTCAATATCAGGACACCAGAATACAAAATGAAAAGCATCAATTCCGTTTAGCCTGAAGATCCCGCGGCTGTTTAGGGCATGAAACACTTTGTTATCATATATAAAAGGGTGGATTTTTGGTTTAATTTCTGGTATTTACAACACCGAGTAAATTGTAAAATGATTATTTATCTAGTTATAAGGTTTCGCGCAGCACATCTTCACTGGATTAACATGATGAGGTCATTTAGCTCTATCCCATTTTCACCCCAAGCACGCGATCTACAGTAGGTGTTTTCTCACTATATTTCTTTGAAAATTGTTCAATAATAAAACTGGTAAATCGGAAAAGAAAATTAAGTAATCCACTTAAGATTTGCAATACATGATGGGGCTTAGATCTACAGCTGCCAACTAGGATTTTTATTTTTTTGTTTTATAAGTATATGACAACAATTCATAAGGATATTGTCTACTATTAATAACAAAGATGGGTCTTTCAAACTGAGAGTCTAGAAGGAAAATATCAAAGGCATATACAAATTTTCTACGAACATTCTTAGTTATAAGTAGCTAGTATTTATCTTCTTGAGAATAACAAAGAATCTAATATACTCCAGGCAATCCTTCTCGACGGCACAGATATGGCCACAGCTTGGTAGAATTTATCATCTATTGGCGAGAAAATAAGTAATTTAGAAAGAGAATTTCATCGATATTACTCACTTTTGTCAGCCATGGTGGCGATTTGTTTACTATTGTGACGTCATGAAACTGTAGGAAGCTTCCTCTGAAAGTAGTTTAAAAAGGCTTGGTTTGCTTACTTTTTAGCGTTTCTTCCTCCCTCCTTTTCAGTCCTTCTCCTTTTTCTTGTTCTTTTATCCATCGGTTCAATATCTATATTTTTAATACTACAGTAACAAAGCATGTGTTTTTTTTATAACTTTCTTTTTATCCTCGTGTGTGGAGACAGCTGGAAGCGGCCACGCAGCTGAGGGTGCTGACACACAACTCGCTCAGTCACCAACTGGACGTCAGTGACCCTCAAGAAACCTTGCTTGACCTGGATGTCTCCTCGGTGAACTCCCAGCCGTCACGAACTCTTCCACTTCAGGTAAGCAGAAGAGGGGAAGTGTAGAGAGGGAGTATGGCAAGGCCCATGTACACTCCCTCGGTGTAAGGCAAACAAAGGGCAGGAAGTTAGTTAATCTAAATGGAGGGAGTTTGGTTGGAGTGTCACTTTCGGGGAAACGGTGTCAAGGACAACGGCGACTGAAGTGTCCAATGCAGGAGGCTTCGTGTCAGCTACCCATTTCATCGTAACATCGTTTTTCTCTTCTAACTAGCTCGTGGACACCAACACCACGTCCTTGGTGACGCCTCGCCTCACGAGCGCCAAGGACTGTCGCCCTTACGCCCAGACGCGCTCCAGCGACTCCTGCACGCCCACCTCCTGCCTCAACGGTGGGCGCTGCCACAGAACCTCCGTCGGCAACAGGCAAGGGATTTTGAGTTTAGAGTCCTTCTTGAAATCTACTCATTTTTTCGGTAATGATTGCGTGATGGATTCTAGTCGTTCATGACTTCCATTGAAGCTTGCCTCTCCATTTCCTTGACCATATTTTCCTATTTTTGTTTAATTTTATTCCATAACTTTGTAAGGTTACATTTCATTACCTTATTCTCATAAAGGATACCTACCTATTTTTTTTTTATTTTTTTTTTTTTTTTTACTATATGGTGTGATTTGCTTACCGTAATACCATTAATCAGTTTCAATCTTGATTTCGTTGTCATTTTCCCCCCATTTTCTCCTTTCCCTTGAAGGTTATTTACCCCTTTAGAAAAATCCCTTGAAACGTCTATCTCCTTCTTAAAGTTCACCAGTTCCTTTCCTCGCGTTTCCATAAATTTCGTGAACGCCTTCTGCCACTCCCCAAATTCCTCATCCTTTGCGTGTGTACAACTCCCCATGCCTTCTCGCCCCTTTTGCCTTGGATGCGACCGAGTCACACTGCCCTTCCTTCCGCCCACGCCCGCAGGTGCGTGTGCCCGGGAGGCGCCGTTGGACCCAGCTGCAAGATTCTCGCCCGTACCTTCAGTGGGCGCGGGTGGGCGTGGCTGCGCCCCCTCGCGCCCTGCCTCCCCGCCACCCTTTCTCTCCGCGTCCTCACTCTGCAGTCGCGCGCGCTGCTGCTCTACTCCGGCCCCCTCACGCCTTCGTCTGCACACACGCCCGCGCCCATGCTAGCCCTGCAGGTGGTGGGTGGGCGGCCGCAGTTCCTGTACGAGGGTCCGCTTGGGCGGGTCAAGGTCGAGGTGCAGTCGAGGGTGGACGACGGCGAGTGGCATGCCCTCCACCTCCGCCTCCACGCTGAGGTGACTTTTGGGCTCCCTTGTGTGTGTGTGTGTGGGGGGGGGGGGGGGGTATATGTCTTGGTGTGTGCCTGCGCGTGTATCTATATTTCTGGATAGTTTATCCTCCCCCTCCACCTCCACTCTCTTACCCAGAGCCTTTCCAGGGCGTGACGCTGATGCTGGACTTGTGTGGGCGCGGGTGGGAGGACAGCACCGCCCAGGATGACTCTCACTGCGCGGCGCGGGCGTCGTGGTCCGTCGAAGGACCTCTCTCCACATGGGCGCCCTCTGACCCCCTGCAGGTGGGTGGCATGGCACATGCGCCGCCTCGCCCGCACGCCCACGGTTGGAACGAAACGCCCATCGACGAGCCTCTGAGGGGCTGTGTGTCGCACGTCGCCGCCAACGGGGAGGTACGAAGGGGGTGTGGTTGCTGTTAAATAATGAAGATAATACTGTGGGGCTTTAATGGAAATTCTTGGTAATGTTACTGATATCATTAACCTCGTCAGAGTTACAGCTTTACCATTATCACTACCCTTACCAGGAACGCCATAAGCATGGTGATTATTTTCATTAGCATCGGCCAGATACCATCATATCTACTGTATTATCACTGTATCATTGCTGTAACCTAAATGACCATCCAACCTAAATGAAACCACTGAGAGAAAGAGAAAGTGCGAATATTAGAAAGAGAGTGAGAAAGAAAGAGATGGGAAGGAGGGAGGGAGAGAGAGAGGGGAGAGGGAGAAAGAGAGAGTGAAAGAGAGAGAGGCTTTTCTAATGACACATTGTTCAATAAACAAAACTTCTTTCTTTCGTAGAGTTATCGAGC
>NC_061855.1:8460913-8463413 GCF_019202785.1 Penaeus chinensis | reverse complement strand
TCCCTCCAGTATTCATGTTTATACTGATGGTTTTGCTTTAACCTTCCCAACTCGTACTTTCAAGTACCCCCTCCCTCATGAATTCAGTGCACTTACTACATATATGTACACACTCCTTTTTGCCTTAAAACACTCCCCTCTTCCTCTTTCACAATTTTTACTGACTCCCGTAATTCATTACCCCCATAAAGTTAATATACTCGAATAACCCCCTTGTTTGTAAGATCCAGAACTGGTTGTTCTACCTGTCCACACGCCATAAAACAATCAAATTTTGCAGGGTGCCCAGCCATATTGGAATCCCCGGCAATGAACAGGCACGCTACACCACTATGTCCACATCAAACCAACCACGTTTCTCACATATCCCAGCCACGGATTATTACCCCAACTTTAAGACCTTGTATAACCAATGTCAATCTTTCTGGTTAAGTCTCCGCACTAATTAATTACATACTGTAAAACTCTAAATCTCCCCTTGGTCAGCTCCATTTCATCGGAACAGACGCTTACGCATTGGCCACACCCATCTAACACATGTCACACTCCGATCCACCCCTATGTTTCCTATGTAATATCCCTCTTTCAGTTCCACACTTTCAGTTCTATTGTCATGCCCATGCTTTGATGCAGCACGTACTTCTGCTTTCCCTCACCTATCCTCCCTTCACCGACCT
Organism: Penaeus chinensis; assembly: GCF_019202785.1. NCBI lineage: Eukaryota > Metazoa > Arthropoda > Malacostraca > Decapoda > Penaeidae > Penaeus > Penaeus chinensis. Next base: position 8,462,736 of record NC_061855.1, on the reverse strand, counting down.
CCTAACCTATCAGACAGCCTAACAGAATATCACACTTTCTGTTTGAAACCTGTTTTCCTTCCTCAGACGCATACATATCCTTCACTTGATCTAACCCCTTTGCCTTGCCCGACCTTAACCCATTCACTCGTTAATTCCTTTGTCCAGCTTTAGCAACTAATCGCTAACTCAACCACCCTTCACTACCATTTACTATAGTGCTACATGACCTTAGAAGTCTAGCTCATTTATTTTGCTTTTAACCATTAACCATTAACGTAAATAAGTATGACCACATTACCCCACACTTAAATAAACTAAGTTGGCTAAAAGCTCAGTACAAAATACAAACATGATATTTGTATACTAATTCATAAAATAATTTAGGGCTATTCAAAGTGGCTATTAACTCTTCTAACCATAGGCAACACAACCTATATCCAAACAAGACGGGTAAACTCTCTATATGTCAAAATATTTCGTACATATACAGGGGCACGGTAGATACAAACACATGAATCCATAACCTGGAACGAACAATCTCATAGCATCAGAAACATTAGACCCTCGAATACATTATTAAAGAAATTAAAGAGACTCTTAAATCATCAATGACATCAGGTTTCAAAATATAAGAAGTAAGACTTATATGTACTACCACTTTGCCTTATTACCTCGCAACGTTTGAACGATGCTATGTCAAATAGAAGCCATATCAACTGGGAACTCGAGTATAGGAGTAACTGAAGGATGACATAACTGATAAAATTTTAAGATATGTACCTCTGGATATTAACAAGCGTTAAAGAGACAATAACTTTTACTTTCATATTTTAAAATCTATTTTCTGATACTCCCGGCGAACCTCAGAAAAACCCTCACGTGTGTGTATATGTATATATATATATATACACACACACATATATATATATATATATATATATATATATACATATACATATATATACAAATATATATATATGTGTGTGTGTGTGTGTGTGTGTCCTCTTAGAGTCAAGGAGCTTCTGTCTCAGGTGGCTCATGGGAATCTGGTAGTGTGGCATATTTATAGTCTATCAATAGTTAGGAAATGTTTTGTAAGGCAGCCATTGTAATTGAAACTGATGCCCTTACTCATTCAAGATTTAAACCGTATTCATTGCGACAGATGTAGAAAGGGTATGAATGAGAATGGATATCTTCACAACACAAGTGTCGTATTTAACTGGTTTTGATCTCCTGACGAAAATATAATCGAAGCCGGTCCGATACATCTCGTGTAGTGTGAAGATATTCACTCTCATTCATACTTTTTCTACATTTTAAGAGTAATAAAGCCATCTGTACCCGGCCCATGCTAAACATTTATTAGGCTCACGGAAGTGGCTTTATTTAATGTACGTCTCTGAATAAAGCGGCCAATAAGCTGAATTAAGAATATTTTGTAAGCTTCAGCTAAGTCATTCTTTCATTAACTGTTCATTAACAAGATCTGGGATACATTGGTGGGTAACTTGCACGAGAGCTTGTATTAGCTTTGATTCTTACCAGTTCAGTATTGTTACTGAGATACCATTATAATGAATATATATATATACATATATATATATATATGTGTGTGTGTGTGTGTGCGTGTGTGTGTATATATATATTTGTGTGTATATATATATGTGTGTGTATATATATATATATATATATATATATAGGGGGGGGGGGCTGTGTGTTTGTATAATATTTTTTCATCTTTACGGCTCAGTGTTGTTTTCCTGAGAAAAAAAAATGACAACAATTTAATAAGGTGCTGGCTGCTTTCTGAATAATTATCTTGTCAAAATTTATGAAGA
>NC_061855.1:8435913-8438413 GCF_019202785.1 Penaeus chinensis | reverse complement strand
AGCATAAATAATTTTTATCTTACTCACCATCACATCCTTCAGACATCACAGGAGCCACAAATGCATGAAGCACGTTTGAGACCACGCTGGATCTCGCTTGGCCTTCCTCGGCAGTATCTCATCTCATCTCATCACGGGGACCAAAGGATGCGAAATTCTCATCTGCGGAGTATTGGGCTTCGTAGTGTGGAGACCAGAGCGTGTAATTTTGCTATGTGTATAGTGTGTACTGTGAGGGGGGGGGTGTATTTGTATATACATATATCCACTGTCGTATACTTAGAGTATACTTTATTCACGTCGCTTGATTAATCTGCATAAGGAATAGCAGATGAAAATGACGAATTCCAAGATACCAAAATTTATACCCAGACTCAAAAAAATTCACGATAATTCAGTCCTCTCAAAACAAAAATGAGTTTCCCTGCATGGCGAGTCCCTTGTTGCAAATTCTTAAAGTATTCTAATGAAGTAGACAAGAAAACGTGAATGAGGAAGCACATCACACCAGTTCAGAAATATTAATTACAAAAATTAGATCACGATATTTCGTTCCATTTGTTACCTGCTAATCTGACAAATCGTTTATAAGTTTAAGATACATAGTTGATTATCCAGCGGCTTTTTATAGCAATGGAACAGCCAAATACACGTGTTTAAAGTTTCACAATTAAAAGATTTAAAAAATGCATAAAACGTATTCGGTGGCAATGAAGTCGAGCTGAAAAGAAACTCAATTATCTTTCTGGGATTTTGGTTGTTTATTTGCAGCACATATACAAATATGCATACATATATGTATATATCCTGTATATATGTGTCTATATATATATATATATATATATATATATATATATATATATGTATATATATATATATGTATATACATATATACACATAGACATATATATTCACATACACACATATGTGTATGTTTATATACATATATACATATATGTATATATATAGATAGATAGAAAGATAGATAGTCAGATATATGAATAGATAGATATAGATATATATAGAGATATATGTATTATATATACATATATATATTACATATATATATATATATATATATATATATTATATATAGATATATAGATATATATATTACATATATATATATATATATATATATATACATATACATATCCATGCGCGCACACACACACACACACACACACTCATATCGCTTCTCACAGCAAGCAGTGAGTTCGGTCCCAGCTCCCGCTTCCAGTCTGGAAAGGAAATTGCAAGTGGATTCGCTGCACACGAAGGTCCTTCAGGCGAAAAGCTGTACTTCTCTCTTCATCCTGGGCCACGGCGATGGCGCTTGGGCGTGGGCGGTGTGTGCTGGTTGTGTTTATTGAAAGTAACGTTTCTTAACTTAAATACTTTTTTGTTTACTGAAGATAACGTCTCTCAACTTATTTACTTTTTTTGTTTACTGAAAATGACGTCTCTCAACTTATTTACTTGTTTGTTTACTGAAAATGACGTCTCTCAACTTATCTACTTTTTTGTTTACTGAAAATAACGTCTTTCGACTGATTTCTTTATTTGTTTTTTGTCTCCTTGTTTCGGTTGGTACTGTTGCCATGGTCCTGGTGTGGCTTGGCTTGGTTGAAAGTTTAGGAACTACTAGGACAATTGGGATAGTTGTTTTTGCCCTTTATGTTTCGTTTATTGATTTATCTATTTATTTATTTTTATTTGTTTGTCTATTCAGGTAGCTATCCATACGTATGCTTTTATTTCTTTGTGTATTTACTTTAATCTTTATGACTGTACTTTTTTCCTCTCAAATATATCTGGTGTAAATATAAAACAGTTCATTTTCTTGTTTTCTTTATCAAAATTCATTAAAATTCTCCTCATGTTCACGTCGTTTACACAAACAAACCAAAAGGTTTTTAACCCTTCTCTCATTAATATTCAAATACAATGCAATTGGGCATCGAAGGATATTGGAGGGACATTTTACCTTCAGATTAATTGAATTTCGATTCTGAGTAATAAAGACCAATCCTTTCATCTCTTTCCCGGAACTGGGGGAGGTGGGGGGGGGGGGGGGGAGATCCGCTGACAAGGTATTCTCTGTTTTTCAATGATCAGTCTACATAGAGGGCACCAAAACTATTACAGATACGTAATTCACCTTATATATCTAGCAACAACCAAAAAGGGAAATGGTCACTACATTAAATTATAAGAAATAACCGGTAAGAGACAGTAGTAGCAATTCTAGACTGTCATTCAGGATGCGTAAGTGACTATAATCCACAAGCATATAAAACAAATAACTTTTCTGCGTACCCGGGCAATGGAACTATAAATGTCCTCGAATCTGTTTTGTGCTGAAGGTGCTGCCATCTGTATAATACCAGGTTTTGAGGAATACTACATAAATTAGATATGCAAAAAATAATAATATATCTATATCTATATCTATATATAGATAGACAGATAGATAGATAGACAGATAGATAGATAGATA
>NC_061855.1:8415913-8428413 GCF_019202785.1 Penaeus chinensis | reverse complement strand
CATCCTTTGATCATGAAGAGTAAGAGATATTTGATTGTCATTAAAAAGTGTATTTATTCTGCATCGACCCTTTTACCTCAGCTTCATCATGTAAATATTAGACTTCCCTCTCTTTTCATTCTCAAAAGATGTGAGCATTACCAAGTATCCATCTAAATCAAATAAAAATAGACTCTAGACAATTCGTTTCATAATATCAAATTAACCTATTTTCTATCGCGCATGCCTGACTTTTTTGTAGTGTTCATGCAACCGCAAACGCGAGCCAAGAGCCGCGACCAGGACGGAATTTCAAAGCAGCATTAGCAGGGAGCAGTGTAAATGTATCACATGCTGCATGTTATCTTCTTCCGAGGGCAATGATCGTATATACTGTGCACGCACGCACGCTCACATACACACACACACACACACACACACACACACACACACACACACACACACACACACACACACACACACACACACACACATTTCACTCTAGGTCCTATTTTGGCATCCAATTTCTTCATGACACTCTATTATGTTCTTCTTCTCATGCTGGCATATCCATCTTCCTTTGATTCGCTCAGCATGGCCATTTTTCCTTCCCTTGGTCTTTTACCAGCTATTCTTCTTTCAGTCATCTCCTTCAATAACACGTCTCCACATAACACACGTCTAATCCACCTCTTTATTGGTCTTCCTCTCTGTCTAGCTTATTTTTTTCCATCCTTCTCCAAACCCACATTTCCAAAGCCTCTATTATCTGAAACATGGCTGCTTTTATTGTCCATATTTCTGGCTCATACAAGAGCACACTCCAGACACCGCTTTCACAATGTTTTTCTTCACATTCTGACTCATATTCCTGCTTAACAGTTCTTTCCTTCTACTTAAGAGCTGCTTTTGCCATTGCAATTCTTGCTCTAATTTCTGCAACACATTTCCGATCCACGATCGCAAAAAACAAAACTTCACTTGTTCTAACAGTTTACCACCTTGTCGAGATATAACCATAAGCTTTGTCTTCTTTACACTGCTCTTCATTCCATATTTCTGTGTTACTTCATTTACTCCGTCCATTATTATCTGTAATCTGTTCCCAGTTTCCGCAACCATGCCTTGATCGTCTGCCAACTTTACATCTTTTAATAATCCTCCTCCAGCATTCACTCCTTCATTGGTCTCATGCAATGTCACAATCCTCTCTGCATAGATTGAAAATATCAGAGGGGACAGTGAACAACCTTGTCAGACTCCTCTACCTATTGTTTGTGGATCTGATTCATCACCCATAGCTCTGTCCACTGTCTCTTGCTTCATATACAATTCACAAATCAATAATTCTATCATCCCAGTCTATTCCAAGGTCTTTCAAAATATCCATTATCTTAACACAATCCACCCTATCGAACGTTTTCTCTTAATCCACAAGGGATTTTTTCCTTCTATGGTCTGATATCTTTTCACGGAGCATACACCGACTGCATCTCTGGTACCACATTCTCTCTTAAAACAGATTGTGTTTTGCTGATGCCTTTCCTTCTAGTCTTTTATTCAGTACCCTAAGTACTGATGAATGTGTAATTAGGATGATGGTTCTGTATTCCCAACATGTAGTTGCATTCACTTTTTTGACAAGAGTATTATGACTGCCTTTGTGAATTCTGCTAGACATCTTCATAAATTATCTTACATATATTAACTATATGTATTGCTTGCCGCAGTGGGGGGGAGGTGGTGACAGCGTATATTTTCTCACTACCCCTGTGGCTGTTGGGTGTATTTGAGCCCTAACCTGTAGCTTCCCCTCATTGGACTCCATGGTTGGTGGGGGATGAAAAAATGAGGATTTAAAATTTGTATGATTTTTACAAAGAGCTCTCTCTCTCCCTGATGACCTACACAATCCCCTGGCTATTCACCTTTTGTCACCCTGGAATCTGTCCAGGTTCCAAAGGGCAGATATGAGAATCAGAATGCTTCTCAACTTCCCAGATCAGGTAAGAAGGAGAAAGGAGAATAGAGAAATTCCTTGTGGTAAAGACCACTGACGGCATTTCCATTATGTATCCTGATAATTTTGAAGTGCATCACAAGATAGTTGAGGTGTGTCAGTGTGATCCTCGGGTCAGCCCACAGCGAGATGTTAAGTCTGATAGTTGAGGTTTTGTCACCAGATGAGAATGACCTTCTGCATGCGATATGTGACATTCCTCGTATTCTCCAAAGAACACTTAATCAGTGCAAGGATTTTATTTTCTCCCCAAGACCTGATGAGGTATTCTGTGGAAAAACTGTTAGAGGAACTAAAGAAGTTCAAGGTAGTGGCAGTATAGCATTTTCAGAGGAAAGTTGATGGTGTGGAACAATCAGCATCAGCTTATCTTCTAACTTTTGAAATGCTAGTCTTTCTGGAATCACTTAGGTTGATATGGTACCACCTAAAGGTAAAGCCATATATGCCCAACCCTATGCAGTGCCTCCACTGCCAGCGTTATGGGCATGGAGCCAACTCTTGCCATCTTAGGGAAAATGGACTAGCAAGAGTGTGTTAAATATGGCACAATAGGTGATCAAGGCTGTGGAAAATAGGCCACAGAGAAGCAACGTCCCTCCATAAGGCACTACCAAGACACTGGTAAGGGAAAACCTAAAAAAGGTGCTTCCAAACACCTTATGATAAGATAGCTTGTCATCTTTAAGAAGTGGATACCCTGATTCAATGGAATTGTCAGGTAATTCATGCAAAATGAGAGGAACTGCATCATCTAATAATGTAACCCAGTCTGCGTATGACTATGAGATTATGACCAGTTAAAAAAGTTCGAGCACATTATGGGACCTTTGATAATGGACAAGGTGGAGTAGAAGTGATAGTACATCAGGATATTAAAATTGAGACCATCCACCTGCAGTCGTGAAGTCTGTGAGGATAGGCTTGACACAACCTTACACTGTTGCATTCATCTACCTTCCTCCACACAGATGGTTTGGGAGATCTACTTGGCCAGTTGCTTCATCCATTTCTACTCTTGGGAGATTTCAATGGTCGGCATCACCTCCGGGGAGACACTGTGCCCTCATCAAGGATGGGTCTTTGGGTCCTTGTTCTCAAAAGTAGATGCAATCTTTCTGAACAGTAATACAGCCACACACATTCAAATTGAAACAAACATTTTCCAATATTGACCTATCAGTTGGTTCACTTGGTTCATAACTGGATTTCACTTGGCAGATCATGGAAATGACCACTTTCCAATACTATTGAAGGTGAATAATATTCCAGCCAATAGGCTGAAGATGCCAATTTGAAGATGGAGACTGGAATCTTTTCAGATCAACTGCAGTAATGCAGGGATCTGTATGTTCAAGATACTGTTGATCACTGCACATCACAAATTCAGCTTGCAGCAGACATATCCATTCCCAAAAGTAGCGGCCTCCAGAACCGTGGTGGTCCGATGAATGTCAACAAGCTGTTAGAGTAGGAAAAACTGCATTAAGGCAGCTGAAACGACGCCCCAGCAATGTGACCTTCATTCATTATAAAAATGATCCAAGCCAAGGCCAGGCGATTGTTAAAGGAGTTTAGACGAACGTCATGGAGACAGTATGTCTCCTTGATTAACTCAAGGACCCCCATAGTATGGGTATGGGAAAAGGTACACAAGATTGCTGGAATTACAGATCAATATCTGGTAAACTTCAGGTTGACATGGCTGCCCTTGTGAGGATGGAGACACAGCACAGCAACTTAACATCTTAGCAGTCTTCTCTGTCCTCAGAAAGGCTTACAATTCTACGGCATACTCATGAAGCTTTATAACAATGGTTTAGGAGGAACATTACTTACCTTCATACAAAGCTTTCTTGCTGATAGGAAGTTTAGAGTGCAGTCAGGAAACAGCTTTCCCCAAGGGGTCCCACAAGGGAGTGTCTTAAAGTGTGGCCCTGTTTGCCATTGCTGTTATTGACATCATAAAGGTTGTTCCAAGTGCTGTCTCATGTAGTCTGTAAGTGACTTCACACTGTACTGCTCAGAGGAAACTTACAGGATGTACAAGGGTACATGCAAACTGCTGTAAATCAGGTTGTGCAATGGGTAACACACCATGGGTTCAAATCCTCTCTAAATAAATCCATGGCTATACATTTCCACAAATGAGAAAAGTTCCATCCTTCCCTCTATTTAAGAGCAAACCCACATTCTAATAGGTCTATTTTTTGACTCAGGCTTATATGGGTGCTTCACATAAAAAAAAGTTAAAGGTGAAGGCTATAAAAGCACTTATTATTTTGCACCTGCCTTGGGGTGCAGACAGTACAACACTTCTACAGCTAAGTGCTTATTCATAGCAAACTTGACTATGAATGTGATGCTTATTCATCTGCAATTCCCACTGTTCTCTGGATGCTAGAATCTGTACAGGGGCTTTCAGGCCTTCACCTGTGGAATCCCTGTGTGCTGAGAGTGAAGAACTACCTCTTTCCTCACACCTGGGACTACATGAACCCAAATACCGCACAAGACTACATAGGATTCTGGGGTGTCCTACACCCAGACTGGTAGGAGAATGAGGAATCTTGTGGAAGATCTCAATTTGAATCTCCAAGGTTCTAGCTGTTGGAAGTCCCCAGTCCCCTTCTTAGCCCAATATAGGCGAGCTGGATTTGGTTGAAATAGGGAAAGGCGAGAGATCTGATGCAGAAATCAGGGATAGATTTTTTCAACACACTTCTAAGTACCAAGAGTCATGTGCAATATATAGAGATGGTTCCCAACTAACCAGTAGTTTTGTTAACAAGGCTGAGAACCGGACATATGAGCCGATGATGTCAATATTCTCAGACCAAAGGCATATGTATTTGTTTCCCCTTATACACTGAAAAATGTATTTGGGGAGGATTGTGACATAGGTCTTATTAATTTCCAAAAGGAGACTAATATTTTTTTTACAAAATTTAATTATGCATATTTATGTAATAATGATATATACTTCAAACATAATAGTTATGTTTTGGTTGTTTGTGTGTGTGTTTGTGTGTGTGTGTCATAATTACTTATTTATAGATTTTTAAACGTCTTATATATTTTATCATTTTAATCAGACAAGGTATTTGCCGCTAATGGCTTTAGCTGTTGACATGGCAGATATTGTTAAATAACTAATCAATCAATCAATTATTATTTCCCCCTTTTGGTTATGTTAGCTGTCTTGCTTTATTGTACAACAAATCAGATTTTCTTTCTACCATTTCCACCACTGTCTGTTAAAAAAGGACTGTAGATTGAGAGAGAGAGAGAGAGAGAGAGAGAGAGAGAGAGAGAGAGAGAGAGAATGTGGGGGGGGGGAGAGATAGAGAGAGAATGTGGGGGAGAAAGAGAGAGAGAGTGCGAGTGAGAGAGAGAGAGAGAGGGAGGAAAAGAAAGAGAGACAGAGAAGTGGAGGGGGGGGATAGGAAAAGGAAGGTTAAGTAAGTGAGAGAGAAAGACAGAGAAATAGAATAAACGAGAAAGATTACCCTGCCCTCTGCCGGTCCTTCCTTTTCCACCTCCACCTAAGCCCTACCACTTCCACCTCCGCCCTTCCACTGAGCATAAACACTAAACACCATCTTTCCTGGCTTTTTCCTGCCTCCCTTTCAGCATTAATTCGTTTTCTTTCTCGTGGCTTTTTCCACTGCATTTTCTTATTGTTTTACTCACAGAATAAAACAAAAATAAAAGGGGGAAGTGCTTCCATTAACACCTGAACGAACCATGAAGGCTTCACATTTCCAACACATTAACTGCAAGAAGAAAAAAGATTGAAATTACATTAAGCTCGACGGAGATTTCATCTGCTTTTCTCCCAGAGGTCGAGAGAATTTCTTGATGCCGTGCTTCTGTTACGAAACCGAGGGCGACTCTGTACAAAATGGGGAAACGCATGTGTGTGTGTGTGTGTGTGTGTGTGTGTGTGTGTGTGTGTTTGTGTGTGTAAATATATATATTTATTTATTCATATATATATATATATATATATATATATATATATATATATATATATATATATATATACATATATGTATCAGTGTATATACATGCATATGTGTATGTATATGTATATATATATATGATATAATATACATATATGCATGCATTCATACATATATCTATAATATTGCATAATATAATATACATATATATATTTATTATGTGTATGTATATATACAAATGTGTATATATACATATTCATATACATACATGTTTATGTACATCTAAACATATACATATAAATACATAAATGTATATATGCGAGTATAATATACATACATACATATATATGTATATATACATATAATACAATATAATATACATGTATACATACATACACATATTATACATACATATATATGTATAATACACACTCACACACGCATATATATATGATATAATATACATATATACAAATATGTGCACATATACATATGATATATATACATACATACATACATATATATATATATATATATATATATATATATATATATATATATATATATATAATACGTGTATATATATATGTGTATACTATAAACATACTCATACCATCACCGTGTGTGTGTGTGTGTGTGTGTGTGTGTGTGTGTGTGTGTGTGTGTGTGTGTGTGTGTGTGTGTGTGTGTGTGTGTGTGTGCGTGCTTGTGCGTGCATGTGTGTGCTTCATAACTTATTCAGCAAATGCTTAAAATCCTCAAAGAGATAGCAAGGCGAGTGACGAATCGTGGTCTAACGTCGGCGGACTTCGGAACGCGGGAAATGCCTCCTGATCAGCCATGAAAAGTTCTCGACACGTCTCGTCCTCCTCAACTTCGTCTGATGGATGCTGCGGAAATTGCAGGAGAGGGAGAGGAAGAGAGGGTGGAGAGGGAGAGGGAGAGAGGGTGGAGAGGGTACAGATGGAGAGGGGGAGAGGGAGAGGGAAAGAGGGTGAGAGGGTTGAGTGGCAGAGGGAGAGGGAGAGAGGTTGGAGAGGGAGAGGGAGGGAGGGTGGAGGGGGAGAGGGAGATATGTTAAAGAGGGAGAGGAAGAAAGGGTTTAGAGGGAGAGAGTGTGGAGAGGGAGAGGGAGAGAGGGTGATGTGAGAAAGAGAGAGGGAGAGGGAGAGATAGTGGAGAGGGAGGAAGGGTTTAGAGGGAGAGGGAGAGGAAGAAAGCGTTTAAAGGGAGAGGGAGAGAGGGTGGAGGGGAAGAGGGACAGCGTGGAGAGGGAGAAAGGGTGGAGAGGGAGAGGGAGAAAGGGTTTAGAGGGAGAGGGAGAGATGGTGGAGAGGGAGAGGGAGTGAGCGTGGAGAGGGAAAGAGGGTGGAGAGGGAGAGGGAGTGAGCGTGGAGAGGGAGAGGGAGAAAGGGTTTAGAGGGAGAGGAAGGAGAGAGGGTGGAAAGGGAGAGGGAAAGGGAGAGAGGCAGAGTGTTGTAATGCTATTTATATATTTCCTTTATTGTCTGTGTGAACCTGCGTATGTGTGTGCGTGGCTCAGATAGGTGGCCGCGCTCGTATATATCTGTTTCCGTGTTAATGTCTAGTTTTGAGGAATACTGATCCTGTGGCGGGAATTCGCTGCTAGTGGTTGCCGCAACCAATATTCTGCAGTTTCCACCCCCGATTCTCGTAATTTCATGCCTTCCAAAATGATGGAAGCCAAAAGTTGCCGCGACTAGAGTTCCACAGTCGATCAGAGACTAAAGACGTAAGTATGGATGTTATGGCAAATATGTATAAATACATTTCTTAAAACTAGATTAAAATATATTGTGGCATTGTGGCAAGATGGAACCAAAGAAATCAACAGGAGAGGTCTGCAAGCACTATCTTGTCAGAACCTATGTGACGGGTGTTGGCCCTTGTTAAACAGTCATTAAAACCACAACCAGCAAGCTATTTAACATGTGATTGCTCCAATACATGTCACATGACCAATTATTTCAAATTCAAGTGTTATTTCAGTAGCCTTTACGGCAGCACTAACCATTCAGTTTGCTGTATTTTCAAGCCGTCTTGTACAGCCATTTGACTATACAAGTAACCCTCATTGTTCATAGTGCGGTCGGTGTGACCAGATACGATCGCGACAACGGAGTTACGATGATTTCGTTTTCCTGGCATCGGCAACGGTTGCAGATATTAGGTGCCAATCTGACCGCGGCTTAACCGAACCTTAGGACTGGCCTCTTTTGCAATACCGCAGCCACTCGCCTCGCAAAACAAGACTAAATCAGTTGACAAGACCAAATATCCCTCAGTATGCGTGTGAACAATCTGACAAGGAACACTTTTACGCTGATCGTGACAAAGACCTTTCTAATTATTTCCAGCAAAGATGTGTATGTATATATGTATATATGTATATGTGTGTGTGTGTTTGTGTGTGTGTGTGTGTGTGTGTGTGTGTGTGTGCGGGCGGGCTTTGGAAGATTCCAACCAACAAAAGAACGGAGTTTTTAATAGTAAGGAACGTAAACAGGACACAGCAGCGACATCTAGTGGACTTGACCCAGTTGTTGAGAGACGTTGTTTACCTGTGAGTTTCCTTTTAAGGATTAGGATTACAGTGTACCCTTCTGTTTGCACTGTCATCGTCCATCTTCTTCTCTCCTCTCTCTCCCTCTCTCTCTCTCTCTCTCTCTCTCTCTCTCTCCCTTCCTCTCTCTCTCTCTCTCTCTCTCTCTCTCTCTCTCTCTCTCTCTCTCTCTTTCTCTCTCCTCTTCTCTTTTATTTTATTTTATTTTAATTTCTTTTCGTTTCGTTTCTTTTCCTTCCTTCTCCACTCTTCTCCTTTCTCTCTCTATCCTCCGCTTTTGATATCCTTCTTCTATCTCCTTCCTTTCTCTTCTTGGTCATCGATACTTATTGATTTGTCTTTGATTTGTCTTTGTTATCATTCATTTTGTGGTTTAAGGTAAACACACGGTAGTCAAATTTATTCTTTATTAAAGCGGGTGTGTTGTGGTCAGAGTCCAGCCGATGAGTGTGCGTTACTCCTTGATTCCGCGGCTTAAATGGGCCAGGCACGATGTTTACTCGCTGATCAGGTCCGGAGAGCTAAGCGGTGATTGGCGGTAATCGGCGGGGACCTAAGTCGCCAAACGCAATGGTCAGGTCCTACGATGAGCCGAAGCTTGTCGCGAGTTGGTCACCACAGCACTCCCCTTCCAGTGTAGCGGTCGCGAAACGAACCTTCGAAACCGTGCACGGTTCTTGGAGGTGTGCAGGTTTCGCACGGTCGATGCAAACGGTGTCCTCCCCTCGGGGACGCCGGATGGTGATGGTTTTGCCGTCCCGCTTGACGACAGGATAAGGTCCCTCGTAGGGCGGGCACAGAGGTGGCTTGGTGGGTCGCCTGATGAAAACGTGTGAGCAGTCGTGAAGGTCGCGTGGTAGGTAAATGTCTCGCTGCCGTGAAGGTCGGGTAGGACGAGAGCGGATACGGGCCAAGCGGTCGCGAAGCTGCTTTCCGAAAGCTCCCGGGTCCTGACTTCCGGAGCTAACTACGAAGTCGGCCGGGAGGGCTATGGTGGTTCCGTAAACCATCTCAGCTGCAGTGCATTGAAGGTCCTGCTTGAAAGAGGTCCGTATGTGCAGGAGCGCCAAGGGCAACTGGTCCACCCATTGACGCGTGGAGGATGAAGCTGTGAGGGCCTCCTTCAACTGGCGATGTAGGCGCTCTACCATGCCGTTGGCACTGGGATGGTATGCCGTGGTACGGATGCGCTTCGTGCCGAGAAGAATCATCAGTTGCCTCCAGAGCTCGGACTCGAACTGAGACCCGCGGTCGGTCGTGATCGTCGCAGGAGTTCCGTAGCGCGATATCCAGGTGCTGATGAAGGTCTTGGCAATGGTGGCGGCGGTGATATTCTGGATGGGGGTGGCTTCAGGCCACCTAGTAAACCGGTCAATCATCGTCAGGACGTAACTGTAACCCTGGTCGGCTGGGAGAGGGCCAACCACGTCCAGGTGTACGTGTTCGAAGCGGCCATCTGGTACCAGGAACACCTGCGGGGGAGCTTTAGTATGTCGGTGAACTTTACTGCGCTGGCACTCGACGCAGGTGCGGCTCCATTCCCGGACGTCTCTATTGATGCCCGGCCAGACGACTTTGCTGCGGATGAGATCCTGGGTTGCACGTATTCCCCGATGGGCATGGTAAGCTTCGAAAAACTGCCGGCGAAGTGATGGGGGAATGTAAGGACGAGGTCTGCCCAGCGAGGTGTCGCAGAGGATGGTGTCCTGCGAGTTCTGAAGTTGTACCTGCTCCAGCTGAAGAGAGGTATCTCCATCGATAATTCTGGGAAGGGAAGGGTCTTGTTGCTGTTCCCTGCGAACTAGATGATAGTCGACGGGGTCATTGCTGGCACTTACCATGGCTATCGATACCCTAGATAGGGCATCCGCGGCCTTGTTGTCGGTGCCTCGGATGTGCCGTATGTCCGTGGTGAACTGGGCCACGAAATCCAGGTGCCTCTCCTCACGTGGGGACTGACGGCGGCTCCTGTTGTGCAGGGCGAAGGTGAGGGGCTTGTGATCCGTCAGGATGTGGAACTCTTTCCCCTCGACGTATGTCCGGAAGTGTTTGATGGCAGTGTAGACGGCGAGGAGCTCCTTGCCGAAGGCGCTGTAACGGCTTTGCTGTGGGCTGAGAGTCAGCGAAAAGAACGCCAGGGGCTGCCAACCATTACCTGGATCTTGCTGCAGGACGGCTCCCATGGCGGTGTCTGAGGCGTCTACGGCGATGTTAAGCCTCGCCCCCTGCTGCGGGTGGTTGAGGAGCGTCGCCGAGACTAAGGCATCTTTGCTGGTCGCGAAAGCCTCGGTCGCCTCAGGGGTCCATGTAACGTCTCTGCTGCGCCTTGACCGGGATGAGTTGAGGAGGGCCTGTAGGGGAGCCAGAAGAGGAGCGCACCTGGGAATGAACCTCCTGAAGAAGTTTATCATACCGAGGTACTTCCGAAGCTGTCTCGCGGTCGTCGGTCTAGGGAAATGCCTAATGCTGTTGACCTTCTCCTGCGCCGGGGTGATGCCATCGGCGGTAATTGTGTGGCCTAAGAAAGTAAGAGAGGGGACTCCGAAGAGACTCTTACCGGGGTTGATGATGATTCCGGCTTTCTGCAGGCGGTCAAACAGCGCGAAGAGGTGTTTTTTGTGCTCCTCACTGCTGCGGCTAGCAATAAGGATGTCGTCGATGTAGACGAAGACACCTTGTAGTCCACGGGTGACATCGTCCATGAAGCGCTGGAAGGTCTGGGCTGCATTGCGAAGGCCGAACGGCATACGTAGGAATTCGTATAGGCCGAAGGGGGTGGTCACGGCCGTCTTTGGAATGTCCTCTTCAGCGATGGGGATCTGATGGTACGCTCTGACGAGGTCAATTTTCGAGAAAATGGTGCACCCTGTAAGTTCACGCGTGAAGGAGTGAAGGTGCGGGAGGGGGTAGCGATCTGGCGCGGTAGCTGTGTTGAGATGTCGATAATCACCACAAGGGCGCCAATCGCCGTTCTTTTTCTGTACGAGGTGCAGAGGAGATGCCCACTGGCTACTGGAAGGGCGTATGATTCCAAGGTCCCTCATGTGCTCGAACTCTGCCTTGGCGATGCGGAAACGGTCTGTTGCGAGGGGCCTGCAACGGGAGTAGACTGGTGGGCCAGCCGTGACGATGTGATGTGTGACAGTGTGTGGCGGTGTTGTTGTCACGTTGATTGGTTTCGTCAGCGCTGGAAAGTCACGGAGCAGGGCTCTGTAGGCGCATTGGTTGGGTAGCACCGTGTAGATGCGGGGGACTCGTACTAGGGCCGACGAGGCGTGGGTGCGGGCTCCTGACTGGTGTACGAGGGCCTCCCGCTTAAGGTCCACCGTGAATCCATAATGTGCGAGGAAGTCTGCTTCGAGGATTGGCTGCTGTACATCGGCGACCAGGAACACCCACGTCAGCTTCGGGTGGGGGGCGCCACTGAAAAGGAGTGTCATGGAGCGCTCGCCGTATACATTTAATGGGAGAACTGTTGGCGGCCTCCAGCGTGCGAGATGCGGGCGAGGTCCTGTCCTTGTGGGATGCAGGGATAAGGCTGACCTCAGCACCTGTGTCTACCAGGAACCGTAGGTGTGAGTTGGTGTCACGGACGTAGAGCAGGCGCCGTCTGGGGCCGCGAGAAACCGGCGCTATTAGTTCCCGCGGTGCCCGTTTCCCGGCCAGGAGCAAGGGGAGTCGCACCGACGCGCCCGGGTGCCGTATCTGGAGTGATAGAAACAATAGCTACCTGGAGTCGGGGAGCGGCGGCGATTGTAGTTTTGACGGTGCTGAGGCGCGTAGTCTCGTCCGCTGTCGCGGTAGGCACGTGGCGATGCAGGGCTGCGATGGCGGGACCTGGGACGCGGTGAAGGCTCGCGAGCTGCGAGCCGTCGAACTGCGGATGTGAGTTCGGCGACCTGCGTAGCGAGGGACTCCAGGGTTAAAGACGGTGTGGACACGGCTGAGACTT
>NC_061855.1:8395913-8398413 GCF_019202785.1 Penaeus chinensis | reverse complement strand
CTCTCTCTCTCTGTCTCTCTCTCTCTCTCTCTCTCTCTCTCTCTCTCTCTCTCTCTCTCTCTCTCTCTCTCTCTCTCTCTCTCTCTCCTTCTCTCTCTCATTCTCTCTCTCTCTCTTCTCTCTCTCTCTCTCTCTCTCTCTCTCTCTCTCTCTCTCTCTCTCTCTCTCTCTCTCTCTCTCTCTCTCTCTCTCTCTCTCTCTCTCTCTCTCTCTCTCTCTCTCTCTCTCTCTCTCTCTCTCTCTCTCTCTCTCTCTCTCTCTCTCTCTCTCTCTCTCTCTCTCTCTCTCTCTCTCTCTCTCTCTCTCTCTCTCTCTCTCTCTCTCTCTCTCTCTCTCTCTCTCTCTCTCTCTCTCTCTCTCTCTCTCTCTCTCTCTCTCTCTCTCTCTCTCTCTCTCTCTCTCTCTCTCTCTCTCTCTCTCTCCTCTCTCTCTCTCTCTCTCTCTCTCTCTCTCTCTCTCTCTCTCTCTCTCTCTCTCTCTCTCTCTCTCTCTCTCTCTCTCTCTCTTTCTCTCTCTCGACAGTGATTCTCATGTAGCGGCTCGACGTCCCCTCAATGTGCCACGCCATGCTTTCGGTTCGCACCATTTCTAGGCGTTTGAGTGCACTTCTGTCTACTCTCGCAGGACTATCCCCTGCCCCAGTGAGACACAGGCTTCCGGAGGAGGCGTTTAACCAGAGGACTTGAGCTTCTCTGCCAGACCGCTGCTGTGTCACTCAGGGTATGTTCCGCTGACCCATACGTGATCGTGTTTGACCTCGACATTCCGGTACTGAAGATGTAAGGGAGTCTGTTTAGTTATCTTTTTCGTGGGTTAGTCAGCGTCGGCGAAGTGTGTTCAGTTTTACACGTCACGTGCTGTGTTCAACGTTAAGTGTTACGTGTTGTTTAATGTTATGCGTTACCTGTTGTGTTAAATGTTTGTTCAGTAGCACGTGTTATGTGTTACGTGTTACTGTGTTTGTGAAAGTTTCTAGTTTGTATTATTTCATTCCATTTCAGTGGTATTTTTCATATATCTGACGCTTCACTACATGTCGTAAGCATGCTTGGCCCTTCGTATTTGACTTAATAAACCTTACAGTTCGACGGTTGGTTTGACTAATCCCTCTGATGCCAAAACCGGACTCCTTGGTTCTTCGGTGGCAGCGAGAACTTCGTCGCATGCAAGCCATATGATGATGAACTTTAGACAAAAATATCAAGTGTGTTGCAGAGAGTTAGCAAAGGGGATTGCGAAGCCTTGGAGGAAAATATTGTAGGTCCGTCGGTGTTCATGTTAAGTGAAACCAAATCTTCTAAGAAATATTCTATTGAATTAGGTAAATCAAATTTGTGCATATTACCGGATGATTGTGTTTATTATGATCATTCTCTTAACCTAGAAATATTTAGTTAGAAAAAATACAAATGAAATTATTAACTTTGTTTCCTATTTGTCTTTTAAGTGAAAAAAGGAACAGAAAAATAGCTGTGAATAAGATAGGAAAACAATTAAATTATCTGATCCTAATATAGATGAAGAGATGAACAATTTCAGAACAAGCTTAAGGGAATTATTGTTAATGTCAGTGGAACCAACTCCATGCTTCCATTTACGCATTCAGTATGCTACAGTGCGTCCAGTTTGATAGTAGTTTGATTCATTAAGTCTCACAGTTGATACTTGTGTTTTACGTCTCTTTTTTACTTTGGAATTTTAATGCAATATTTTTTTTTGTTTTATTGTTTTTGTTGAAACGTGCTGCTTCCATTATTTGTTGTTGTTTTTCCCGAAAGATAGAGTACTCAAGACTAAGGGGTGAGTTGCCAGTTCTTTTATTTCTTGAAACTAGATGCAATTTAGAAACCACTGAATGATTTCGTTTCCGCTTTCCTCATCCTGCTTTCCTCTCTCTCCACAGAAAGAGCTGGGGGTGTGGGGAGGGGGGGGGGGTGCGAGATTAACCATGCTTGAAAAGGCATAAAAGCCCATTGATGCGTTCTGAAAAGCCGACGACGTTTATAAAAGGCCATCGGCTTAACAACCCCCACGGTGGAAGAACTGAGGCTGCTCAAAGCCTGTAAGTCGTTTCTAATTTTTTCGTTTTATCACTTCGTCTTTGTTTGTTTGTCTCTATTTCTGCCTTCTCTATCTATCTCTGTCTGCTTTCTCTCTCTCTCTCTCTATTTCTGCCTTCACTCTACATATCCCTCTTTCAGCCTTCTCTCTCTATCTCTTTCTGACTTCTCTCTCTATCTATCTCTTTCTGCCCTTCTCGCTTCTATCTTTCTGTCTGTATCTGTGCATCTTTTTCGGTTTCTCCCTCTCTGTCTTCTGTGTGTGTGTGTGTGTGTGTGTATGTGTGTGTGTGTGTGTGTGTGTGTGTGTGTAGACGTTTGTCTGTCTGTCAAGTCTGTCTCAGTTTCTCTTTCTCTCTCTCTCAGTCTCTCTCTCTCTCTCTCTCTCTCTCTCTCTCTCTCTCTCTCTCTCTCTCTCTCTCTCTCTCTCTCTCTCTCTC
>NC_061855.1:8378413-8383413 GCF_019202785.1 Penaeus chinensis | reverse complement strand
AGCCCAAGAAGCAAGAGAAATATGACGAATACCTTGTGACCCACTACAACAAGGATTTTGATCTTGAACATGCGTATGCACTCGAAGGAGTTCATAAAGCCATACGAGTGCACAAAGACAAGAAACCACTCAACCGTATACGAATCATATGGAAAGGAGAGCAACCCCCTCCCAGTACATACCACTTCTTTGGGAAGTACATACCCGCCAGCCACGTGAGGCCGTGGAGGGCATCCTCCGTCATCTGTTATAACTGCATGGAAAGTGGCCATGTAGCTAAATACTGCAAGGGCAAGGCGCGCTGCGCAGAATGTGGAGAACAACATACTGCCAAGGAGTGTCCTCGCAGTACAGCAGAAGAGAGTAATGCAGAAGCACCAGCTTTTGTCCCATCCTGCTTCAGGTGTGGGATGACAGGTGTGAATGCCTGGCACTGGGGGTGCAAGGGCCTCCCTGCCCTGGCCCCTCCCCCCCCACCCCCTGTGGTCCCAGCACCGACCGCGAGTGACCAGCGCGACCCTCCCAACCCAACCAGCGGACAGGGTGCCGGGGAAGCGCCTGCCCGTGCCCTGTGTGACGTCACCAACCGCAGAGATTTCCCGCGGCTGCCGGCGAGTGGGGGTGCAGAGGTCGCCGAACTACGCGAAATGTTTGCGCAACTGGCGGAGAAGGTGAACAAGATGATGTTGATCCTCACAGAGGGT
The DNA here is from genome assembly GCF_019202785.1 of Penaeus chinensis. NCBI lineage: Eukaryota > Metazoa > Arthropoda > Malacostraca > Decapoda > Penaeidae > Penaeus > Penaeus chinensis. The sequence continues at coordinate 8,382,709 of NC_061855.1, read as the reverse complement.
GACTCGGGCGTCAAAGCTGCCTTACTCTCTGAATTAAAGACCACGCCCCCCCTCCCTCCCCGGGAGCCAGCCGAGGCAGCCGTCCCTCACCCTCAGGCAGGGATGACCGCAGGCCAGGCGGGGGAATCCCCCGCACAACCATGTGACAGAAGTGACGTCACGCCAGCTGACCAAGGCGACATAAAAGTGCTTGAACTTTTAAAAGAAATAAAAGTTCTGAAAGAACAAAACACTTGCTTAATTAATGAAATGGAAAAAAATAAAAGTGATTGTCAGTGCCGTGATACTCGTGTTACCATTAGTGCTAAACAAACGAACGAGGAGAACCGATGTCAGACCGCCAGTGCTGATAACCAGAGTGGGCGTGTCAGCGCTGACAGCCGCCACGAACAATATCAGGATCCCTGTGACATCGGGTCCAGTGACGCAACCAGCCCCCCAGGTGCACCTAGCACAGCAACCGGAGGGACTGTGCTGAGAAGTGGAACAAAGCTAAGATCAAATGTTTGAAATGGTTAAAAGTACTTTTATGTTTAAGACTACCATCTGTAATGAAATCCACAATCATAAAGCTATATGTTTATGTGAATCTATAATTTGTAATATTAGAGGATATAACAGCATGAGGTACAGATTGCCTAATAGAACACTACTCACTTATGGATAAACGGACAATCAAATTTATATCATGGAATATGCGTAGTATAAAGCCTAGGCTGAATGACCTAGAGTTTTATATCCGTAAATATAATACTGATGTTATTTGCGTGCAAGAACCTTTTGCTGCTGCTGCTAAGATGAAAATAGCACCTGCAATTCAGGGATACTATTCATATGTGAATACAGCCATGACTGGATTGTTGACATATGTGAAGGTAGCACTGCCACATAAATTTGTTAAAAAATCCGAGAACACTGATGTTCAATTTCATCATTTAAAAATTCAGACTGCCACTGGCTATTTTTCACTGTATAATGTATATGCCAGATACTCCAAATTTCTGGCTAGTTCTCTCCCCAATTTTCACAACCAAAGCACGTTATGTATGGGCGACTTCAATGCAAGGCATCCACACTTTGGAGACAACCAACGTAATAGTAATGGGGAAGAATTCAAACATTTTATCAATAGTAGATCACTGACAGTATATGACACAGAAGCAGAGACTCATTTGGGAGGTGGCAGATTAGACTATGTATTTGGCAAAAATTTAGTTCATGGTAATGTCTGTACTTCACTGGTGCGAGAGTTAGTTAGTGACCACTTTGCAATACGAACAGATTATACTGTAGACACCAATTCAGCCACTAGATCACCTAGGCTCCGAATAATTATCCCACCGGGCCTGGAGCATCACTTCAAGGCACGGGTCTATGACTGGTATAACACCTATGAAGTAACATCTGTTGAGAAATTTTCTCAGGATCTAATCAAAGTTGTCACTGACTACTATGACACTTGGGTCTGTTCAAGAAAACTCTCAAAGAAAAAGAGGCCCCAGACCTCCCATGCACCGAGGTGGATCAATGACCCAATTCTGGCAAAGGAATATATACGGGTTCAGGAGCTTGCTAATTGCTATAAAGATAATAAGACGACAGATAATCTTCTGCAGTTTATGAAAGCCACCAAGGAATTCAGAGATTTAAAAACTCAGATTCGTAGTATATACTGGGAACAATTTCTGCAAAGTATCAATAGTCAAACTTCTATAGCTGACGTATGGAGAAAAATTAATAGACTGACAGGTAAAGCCCTCACAACACCGCAGTTCCACAGTCCACAGGAACAGGCTAATATGCTGCTAGAGCAGTGGGCAGGAAATTCTCAAGTACACTCACTTCCACAAGGGATAAAAAATCAGCTCAACAAGTCGAAAATAGATAGAAATTTCAATATAGCAATAGCATGTGCTGCTATTGACCCCTCCGACTTTGTCGAAATAACCGAGTGGGAACTGAGCAATGCCCTTCTGAAAGGTAAGGCAACCGCCCCTGGCGAGGACGGCATTACTTACAGCGTCCTTCGTCACATTGCTCAGGTACCAGGCAACCCACTTTTACATCTGTATAGACTCAGCCTATCACAAGGAATCCTCCCAAGCTCCTGGACTAAAAGCTTAATCATTCCTATACCCAAACCCAATACTGATAAATACAGACCCATTTCCTTGACCTCCTGTCTGTGCAAAGTACTTGAGAGAATAATTCTGAACAGGCTCATGTATCGCATAAATGCTAAGTTATCCTCCAGACTGTATGGATTTCTCCCAGGGCGTAGCAGTCAGCACTGTTTTGCAGAGTACTTAACAAACTCAAACCCAGGCATGCAAACCGTATTTCTTGATCTTAAATCTGCTTTTGATATTGCAAACAGGGAAATTATCCTTGAGCAACTAGCTAGCTTTGGTATTCAGGGAAAACTGTTAACATGGATTCAAATGTATCTGTCGAATCGATCGGCTCAGGTTCTCTTCAGGGGCATTAAAAGTACTCATACAAAAGTATTTGAACTCGGCACACCTCAGGGAGGCGTACTTAGTCCCATGCTATTTAATATCCTAATGCATAGATTACTGGGCGATATACCACTTGCAGGCAATGACTCCATTATTTGCTATGCCGATGACATTTGTATTAAATCCTCATCCGAGGAGAGAATGCAAGAGATTCTAGATATACTTTCTGCAAGGGCTACTGAGTGTGGCTTGATAATTTCATCTGAAAAAACAAAGGCACTTAACCCACAGACAATCCCTCTGCCAAGGTTTCATATAGATGACGTTGAGCTAGATCTCTGCCATCAATACAAATACCTTGGGGTGATTCTTAATGATTCAGAGTTCATTAGAAACCTGAAGAAAAGGCTGTGGGAGCGACTGAAGCCACTTAAGACACTTGTCGGCAAAGACCATGGTATTAATGTCAATATTGCGAGAATCTTTTACTTGTCATACATAAGGTCGGTCATAGATTACCATGCGTTGCACCTAGTATCGTTCAAGGAATCAGAGTTGACTAGTCTAGAAAGTGTCCAAAATGAAGCCATGAGGATCATTCTTGGTGCCCCTAGAACAACAAGGATTGTGAATATGAGAACAGAACTTAATTTGCCTTCTGTTTATGAAAGAATATTATACATAAATACCACATTTAGTGTCAAATCAATTAGAGAACCCCTCCATTGTACAGAGTTCCAAAGACAACTAAAACACAGAATAGAAGAGCTAACTTTGAATAACAACACCGATTCATACTCAAATTCATGGTTACAAGTGACGTGTAAACACTTAGCTCAGCTGAACATTCCCATAACTAAGACCCTACATGGACGTTCTGTACCACCGTGGAAAATGTCGGACCTAAGTGTATATTATACGACTGCCCCCAAAAAAGACAGTGCCCCCCCTGCTATACTTAAACAGTATGCACTTGCAAGTATAAATGAGCATCTAGACACTCTTTCCAATGTATATGAATGCTACACTGACGGATCCTTGCAGTCTGGGTGCAGAGCAGGATGCGCTTTTGTTGTATATAAAAACAATATTTTGCAGCACCAGGATTGTAGGAGGGTTCATGACTGGGCTAGCACTATGCAAACCGAGTTGGCAGGAATACTCATGGCCACCGAATTTCTATTGAAACAAGGCTCAGGGGTCATTTTCTGCGATTCACAGAGTGCTCTCCAGGCTCTGAACACTCTAGACAAAGGTGCGGGAAATATTGCAAATGACATCAGGATAAACGTGTATCGTGCAAAAGAACGAGGCCATAATATACGTTTTGTGTGGATTCCATCGCATGTTGGAATCCCTAGGCATGATCATGCTGATCGCCTAGCAAAGTCAGCATGTGACAAACAAAGTGTGGACATAGACCTTGGGATACCTCTTTCTAGGATTTTCTACATCATTAAAGCCTCCTTCAGAGAGGACTTGACTGAGTTGATTAATTCTCAGCGCCCTGAAAGCTGTAGCATAAAGCACTATGACCGGTTTAGGCAAGATTCCTTCATCTATGGTTTATATAAAACAAGAACAAGACAGTGTGATGTTGTGACTGCAAGAATCAGGCTTGGGTATAGATTGTATTGGCAGGTCAGTACAGTTTGTAATGTCGAAGAAACTAAGTGTAAACTGTGTAATGAAGAATATAAGCGAACACTTGTACATTATATCTCAGAGTGCCATGTGATACAGCCTTTCAGGCCACCTAGCATGAGGTACGGAGAACTATGTAACTACTTCATATCATCTGATGCCCTAGAAGATATACTTATGTTGTATCCTAAAT
>NC_061855.1:8370913-8373413 GCF_019202785.1 Penaeus chinensis | reverse complement strand
TATGTATATATATATACATATATATATATATATATGTGTGTGTGTGTGTGTGTGTGTGTGTGTGTGTGTGTGTATGTATGTGTGTATATGTATGTATATATATACACATATATATATGTGTGTGTGTGTGTGTGTGTGTGTGTGTGTGTGCATAGACCGTTGTATATATATATATGTGTGTGTGTGTGTGTGTGTGTGTGTGTGTGTGTGTGTGTGTGTGTGTGTGTGTGTGTGTGTCTGTGTGTGTGTGTGTGTGTGTAGTGTGTAGACCGATACGGTTTGGCACCAGCGGCTTTGCAGGAGTTGCCAGAACGAGGTCACAAGCGACAACGAACTGCCTTAGGGACTCCGACTCCGATTTTTCCCTCAGAGTTGACTCCTGAAGCCTTTTTTATCTTATATGTACAGCAGCGGACGCTTGTATGCATTTCTCTTCCCTGAGGATGTTCGTTGTCACTTGCGACATCGTTCTGGCAACTCCTGTGACGCCGCTAGTGCCAAACTGCATCGGTCCATGCCGTATATATGTGTATTTCTATCTATAAATATTTATATTAATATCATATACACACACACATTATAAGTATATATGTGTGTATGTGTGTGTATGTGTGTGGATATATATATATATATATATATATATATATATATATATATATATATATATATATATATTTATGTTTAAATTAAACACAGGCCTATCCTAATTCATTATTTAGAAGTTATTATCCTTGCCTGATTGGATGCCCTTCCTAATCAACCGCGGTTCGGCGTGCTAACACCTGTGCTACAGCGGTGACTTCCCCTACGACACCTGCGATATGTCGTTTTCTCGGGCTCGAGCCACCAGTCAGAGCGCAGGCATTTTTACGACTGGGCCACCATGGTCGGAGTCCAGTGTTCGAACCACTGGACTATCGCGGTAGTCACATGTGTATATATATATATGTATGTATATGTATATGTATATGTATATATATATGCATATATATATACATATTTATATCTATATCACATAAATATATACGTATATATATGTTTTTTTTTCCATGTTATATATATATATACATATAATCTTGGTTTTATATATATATGTGTGTGTGTGTGTGTGTGCGTGTGTGTGTGTGTATGAAGAGGTAAAAAATAAAAAAAATGTAGAAAAAAATACCGATACTCCAGTAGTAACAACAAGAACAGTTACTGATCTTTACTGTAAGAAAACAAGACACTTGAGAAAGACCAAGTACATAAAATATCGGTTTTCGAATCTTAGGGAAGCAATTTTTCCAGAGAGAGAAAGCACTCAAATGGAGAAGGAAGAGAAAAATATTGGACGGGAAGAAAGAAAAGGGAAAAGGAAAAATCGTACTAAAGAAGACTTATGACAATGGAAAAACACACACATAAGCAAACAAAAGCACACACAAAAACATATCTCTGTCTATCTATCTATCTATATATATATCTGTCTGTCTGCCTATCTGTCTGTTTATCTATATATTTATCTATCTGTATATCCATCTCTCTCTCTCTCTCTCTCTCTCTCTCTCTCTCTCTCTCTCTCTCTCTCTCTCTCTCTCTCTCTCTATCTATATATATATATATATATATATATATATATATATATATATATATATATATATTATATGACTGACCATGAGCGAGTATCCGATAGCGCCTCCTATGCTATCGACCTGTGCATGGTCATCCACCTGCATGATCTTCCTGAGCTCTATTCCAACCTTAACGGACTAAAGGGACATTGCGAGTGCAAAGCCAGCCCTCTACCTTTGAGCTGAGCAGCCTTAACAATTACATCTCAAGACCCATTATCAACCATAAATCACGCAGTAAGGCAAGTTAGATGCTGGATTAAGTCTGACATTAATGTAACGTGTTAGAGCGTTTGTTTTAACACAATGACTACGAGTTTATAAACTGTCCCATGTAGTTTATGTGAATTTCGTTACATACAGATGGTTCCACGTGTGTTCAGCCAGCCAAGGAGTCTATCAGTAGGCCCTAGTGACCCATTCCTTGAAATTGCGGGATTTTTTTTTTTTAATATATATTGGTATCGATACTGCTATTATTCTTATTGATATTACAATTATTAAATATAAATTAAATACTTAATAGCATTAAATACAATGAAATAATACAAAAGAAGATTTCCAAAAATTAAGGAAAAGAGTAGGTGAGATAGGTAAGACTAATAACAGATTTCTTGATGACTAAAGCACTTAAAGAGCCCTCTACGTGTAAATACAATATAAGAGGTTATATTACAGTCGGTATGGCATGTATTCTTGCCATCCGCGCCGTTTGGGTCTACTGATGCCCACTGTGAATTTTGTTCATTCATTGTGTTTACACATAGATGCCCCCACAAGTGGTTAATTACTAAGGAATTCATTACTACTTACCTGTACCCTTTTCCTTGATATTCGGAAATATTTAACATTGATTTATGTTTCTATTAATATTATTGAATAACACT
>NC_061855.1:8353413-8355913 GCF_019202785.1 Penaeus chinensis | reverse complement strand
TCAGGCCTCGGGGGGGGGGGGGTCAAGGTCGAGGAGTCTGGGGAAGGTTCTACTAACTAACGACAAGGTAAGGTCATTCAAGCCCCACTGACCAGCACTCAAGTTAAAATTAGACACTTTTCTAATGAACAGAGCTGCTAGCATTTTTCTCTCATAAAAAAATGTTTTTCCTGTTAAGCGTAAATGAACGAAACACGTACTTGATTCTCTGGCGTATCTAGCATCACGTTTATAACTTCTTTTTTTTTCGAAAGCTCTACCGGCTTTGCCTATGTAAAATTTGGGGCAATTCTTACACGGAATAGCGTGTAAGAAATATCCGGACCACTGCTGGCTGCATGATGTTTAACCAATGTATTACGCAACGTGTTCGGATACATAAAAACAGTGTCAATTCCAGCTGCTTTAAACATACGTCGTTTTTCATCGAGGGACGGGTTATACGGAATAATTAATAGATTCTAAGCCTTTCCAAGGTTTAATGTAAACGACCATCAGAAAAGACCAATAAAATGAGAAGAAAAATAATAATCAAAATTGTGCAGATGTGTTTGATTCTCAGCTTTATATATATATACATATATATATATATATACATATATATATATATATATATCATCACTGGGTTCCGAAATATGAAAATAGGTGTGAACAGCCAACGCAGCTTTCAAAGATATGCTTAAGAACTTTTTTTCCCTCCCAAAGGGTTGCCAAGTCAAAACAATTCCGTCTAGAATAAAGAAAAAAAAGAGAAAAAAAGTCTGAAAAACACAGGTTCAAACGACTTTTTCCTAACAACATTTGCATCACACTCGAAGCGCTGTGTCGTCACTACAAAGACATCATTTTCCTCTTATCTCCCTCTCCTTCACTAATTGAGGCTCAAACTCCTTTGTCACCGAAGCCATGGTCCTCCTTCCTCATCAGGTTGCATAATTAAGATGTAAGAATTCTCTTTCTTTGTCACTCGTCACTTCGCTATCCCCTATCCCTCTCTTCCATCCCTTATCATTATTTATGTTCTGTTCCATCTTTTCTAACCCTTCTCTAACCATCCATCTTCTCCACCGAGCCTCCACTTCATCTCCTATAACCCTTTTTCTTCCACTCTCTCCACTAACCCTCCACCAGGGCATGGATTCCGACTAACTCCCTCCAATACATATGTGTGTGTGTTTGTGTGTGTGTGTGTGTGTGTGTGTGTGTGTGTGTGTGTGTGTGTGTGTGTGTGTGTTTGTGTGTGTGTGTGTGTGTGTGTGTGTGTGTGTGTGTGGGGGGGAATTTGAAGATCGTCAGGAGGGAAATCGTTATCATTGGTTGTAAGATCAGCAATCTTCGTTATGCAGATGATACAGTTCTCATGGCCACATCTGTAAATGACCTACAGAAGCTTTTTGATGCGGTTGTGGAAGACAGCGAACGTCTTGGCCTCCACATTAATATAAAAAAAAAGCATGTTAGTTTCAAAGTCCGAGATCCCATCGACTTGTCCACTGAAACAAGGAGAAATAGAAATCTAACAGATCTCCTCCTTCAATTATTTAGGAGCTCTTGTCGCCTCAGATGCTCGTTGCAAGAAGGAAATCGGACGCAGAATCAGACTAGCAAAAGATGCATTCACCAAACTCCGGATCGTCCTCAATACAAATAAAAAGCACTCATTAAAACCTTTGTATTGTCGACTCTCATATATGGACACTAGACACTGACTGAAACCCATTGCAGAAGCTGCAAATCATGCGAACCCTTTACACTGACCGAGAACCTAATGAGCACAGAAAACTCGGACAGAGACGCAAGTGTGTGAGTGTGTGTGTGTGTGTGTGTGTGTGTGTGTGTGTGTGTGTGTGTGTGTGTGTGTGTGTGTGCGTGTGTGTGTGTAAATTTATATATATATATATATATATATATATATATATATATATATATCATCATTATATACAGCCATTCATTCCACTGCAGGACATAGGCCTCTCTCAATTCATTATTGAGAGGTTATATGGCAGTGTCACCCTTGCCTGATTGGATGCCTTTTCTAATCAACCGCAGTTCGGCGCGCTAACACTTGTGCCACGGCGGTGACTTCCCCTACGACACCTGCATCTGTCTTCACAAGGCGATATGTCGTTTTCTCGGGCTCGAGCCAGCAGTCAGAGCGCAGACATTTTTACGACCGCCGCGACGGGGATTGAACTCGGGACCACAAGGGCCGGAGTCCAGTGTGCTAACCACAGGACTATCGCGACAGTATATATATAAATATATATATATATATAAAGATATATATGTGTGTGTGTGTGTGTGTGTGTGTGTGTGTGTGTGTGTGTGTGTGTGTGTGTGTGTGTGTGTAAGGATATCTGTGGGAGGGGGCCCTCTCATAAATGCATCCTCGAAGTGATGATGCCCGTGAAATGGGTCGAGAGAATAAGAGCCTGGATAGGTGGGCCCTGTTTACCCCGTGAACAAAATAAACAAAAAGTAGCTGGGTTCCTTCATAAAC
>NC_061855.1:8343413-8348413 GCF_019202785.1 Penaeus chinensis | reverse complement strand
ACAGAGTGATTGGTGCAAGTATTGGAGGATAAAGGATGACGGGAAGGAGGATGGACTAGAACCAAATAAAAGTACTTACCTGGTCACGCGAACAGCACACGGGCATGACGCTTTGCCTCGGGAAAACTAACTTTCTCCTTGTTCCTTATTACTTATATATATGACCAGCGGATTGACTTGACTAGGCCTTGATCTGTTGTGTTCAACTTAATATTTGTTTGTGACTTGTAAATTACATAATTCAGAATATTGCCTTGTGAACAAAGTGAAATTAATTTATTTCATGAAAGCTTTATTTAAACTTAAGAAGATATTTTAACGAAAATACAAGGCATTCTCTCACCCACACTTTACTGTAAAAAAAACTTTGCAATACAATACAACCAAGTCAGTGGGCACTCGTAACCTAATCTGGGCAAGTTCACATGCTATAAAGTAACAATAAAGATACAAAGTTTCATCATTAGTATGAAGTTCAGATCAGAGTAAAGGACAGACAGACCGACAGACAGACAGACAGAAAGAAAGAGAGAAAAATAGCATTTAACCCTCTACATCGCCCGTCCTCTTCCAAAAAGGAGAAAATCGATGAAGAAAAAAAATACATATATATTTCAAGACGCCATAACAAGCACGCCAACTTTTTCGGGAAAGTAGTCAATTAGAGTCGCTGCGTCTAACTCGCTCCTTTGACAACTTTCGTCACTGGCTACTTTTAGATTTTTCACAGGCTTGTTTGTACGGTTAACGAGCGATGCCTTTTGCTCGGCAATGGTTGGGTATGAAATGGGTTCTTGTTGGACTCTGTAAAGTACCTTTATCCTTGTCTCTTTGTCTCTTGTTCGTTAGTATTTTTTTGCTCTGTCTTCTTTTTTATCGACAGTTCTTTCTTTGTTTCTCAGTTTATTACCTTTCTTTTAACCTTCAAATTACCGTCTACTTTTCCTTCAGACGATTTTGTTTCCTTTCATCTCTTACTTTCCCTCCTCATTTGGTACTTCGCTTCAGGTCGTCTCCCTTTTTCCTTCGTCTCTCCCTATTCTCCCCTTCTTAATCTCCCTCCTCCATTCCTTTCCCCTTAGTGTTTTCACATTATTCTTTTCTTTCTGCTTTTCCTTTATTTTCCTCCTCCAGCTTCCAGACTTTATCACCCACACCTTCTTTGAAAGGAAATAGTCCAGTGATCTGCAGCCTCGTGGTTCAGTCACCGTGTATAGGACGCGGGTGAGAGAAAGGGCAGTGATTCTCCTTTCATCTTTGCCTTCCAGTAAATAAGAATGTTGTCTGCCTGTATATATGTGTGTGTGCGTGTAGGAGTATATGTGTGTATGTATACATGTATATGTATGTATGTTTGTGTATAAATAAATATATATATATATGCATATATATGTGTGTGATGTATGTGTATAAATATATATATATGTATGTATATACATTTATATGTATGTATTTGTGTCTGTGCATATATATATATATATATATATATTTATACATATATATATGTGTGTGTATTTATATATATATATATATATATATATATATATATATATATATATATATACTTATGTATGTGTGTGTTTGTGTGTATAGGTTCGTGTGAATATATATATATATATATATATATATATATATATATATATATGTATGTATATGTATATATACACACATATATATATGTATGTATGTATGTATGTATATGTGTATATATATACATCTATACATATGTGTGTGTGTGTGTGTGTATACAAATGTATGTCATAACTTTTCTGAGCTATAAGAGGAAGTCCTTGAGGGAAATAATAAGTTTTCTTCCAGACAGGCTTATCAAGGAGTGTCGTCCTTACTCTTTTACGAGTTTGCACCGAAATATGATATATATGTATATACTTGTGTATATAAGTTTATGTGTGTGTGGTGTGTGTGTGAGAGAGAGGGGGGGGGGAGGAGAAGAAGGGAGAAAGAAAGAGGAGAGAGAAAAAGAGATGGAGAGTGAAAGAGAGTAAGAGCATGAAAATGTAACTGTCTTTTAAGCTATTTTCAGAACAAAACAACTAAGGATAATACTTTCTATACAGCAAGTTACAAAATACTTTCAGCAAGAATATAGCAATAAAACAGTTATATTAAAAACATATTCTGCCTTTGGACAAATTTTATTATAAATTTCGTTCCAGTTTTTTGTGTTCTTTTTCTTAAGCCTAAGCTTCAGAGAAAATATGTACACATTGTTTGCTACACAAAAAGGGAAGAACTTTTTATCAAAAGGGAAACGCCTTTTGTAAAAACAGTATCATATTCGACTTTAAGGAACATTTGCTCACACACACACACACACACACACACACACACACACATATGTATGTGTGTATATATGTGTATGTATATATATATATATATATATATATATATATATATATATATATATATATATATATATATACATATATATACATATATATATTCATACATTCATATATACATGTATATGCATACACACACACATTCATATATATAGATATATATATAGATATATAGAGATAAATAGATACATATATATATGTATATATATATATATATATATATATATATATACTCGCACACATACACAACCATACACACATACAATTACATATATATATGTTTTTTTTGTTTTGTTTTTTGTTTTTCACTTTCTTCCTCTCGTGAAAATCATAATAGAGATGTACTATGTATGTACATGAAATAATGGCGTTCTTTCCCTCTCCTTTTCCCTCTATCTTTCTCCTTTTCTCTTTTCCATTTTCATATTCTCCCTCTCGTTCTCTTTTTCTTTTTCACTCCTTTCGCTTTCTTAAGCTCTTCCTCTTTCTTTTTTTCCCCGTTCTTTGTCTTTCTTTCTCGCGTAGAAATCATAACCGAGATGTAATATGTAAGCACAAGAAATAAAAAGATAATGGCATAGAGGCGAGGAAAGGTTGGTTTCGGGCGGATGGGGAAGAGAGAGAGAGAGAGAGAGAGAGAGAGAGAGAGAGAGAGAGAGAGAGAGAGAGAGAGAGAGAGAGAGAGAGAGAGAGAGTGGGCGGCTGCACGCGCGTGTGTGTGAAATCAAAATAAAACTCGTTGACATAGAGAGGCGGAAATGTGGGCCGACACGCCAATGAGCGCGAGAGCAGGGGTGAACGCGAGCTTCCGTATCGCAACATGATTGTACATATAAAAGAAGAAAAAAAATCAATGACATTGAGAGGTTGAGTGAGCGAACGAGCGAGCGAGCAGGTGTGAACGAAGAAGAAATTACTCCCCAGATCGCGTGTCAAGTTAGTGCTTTTCAGGGGCCTTATATGCGAAGGATTTACAACATACCTTATCCATGCATTCGTGATCCTGTTGGATATCTGCAACGATTTAAGTTATGCTTTTTGTCCGTTATCCAAGCATCATATTTCGCAGCCAGACGGACTCAGATGCCTTCGATTTTCTCCGCAGGGGGAAGACACATACCAAGACTTCTGGATAGGGATTAGAGCTCATGTTGCGGCTCGACTCGAAAGGTGGATAAAATACCTTCAAAAAAGAGTCGAAAGTCTTAAAAGTCAGACAGAGGCTTCAGGTTTCATCCTTTATAAAGTAAAGGGGATCTACACCAACCACTGCGCCCACTTTACCCTACAGAGACTAGGTAAATATGTTCCCCATCGACCAGGTGCCCGCGTAACGATATTTTTAACTCTCGTGGAAAAACAAATATGTGTCATACAATCAATTGTAGCTTTTCTATCGCATCGATGTAAACATACGTCATGGAAGAATATGACACGAAGGGTGGAATCAAGACGTATCTGTAAGAAACATGTAAACTTTATAAACATTACCAAACCGTAAAGTAGGAAGAATTGGGGAAGATTGAAAGGGTTAATCAAGTTTCACCCCTTCTACATAGGAGGAAAATATGATGGGTGGAAAGAAAGGGGAATTCCTGCTCTCCCTTGTAAGGAAGGGTAATGCTAAATATAACACCGGTTTCCATCTCCTTCCCGGTGGTGAACATATTGCACTAATCAAAGATTTCGAGGAGTACTATCGCAAATTAATGAGATCCCTTCCTACCCCTTCAGGTCATTATTTATGTTCCATCTCCCTTAACACAGTGTCATAGTCAATTAAATAAGAAAGCACACGAGAGTATCTGTGTTAGTACTCATTGAAATTCCCATCACAACATGAAAGTCTGAAATTTATAAAACTATGGATATACGTATCCTTCCCAACACCTCGCCTTCTTCGACTATGAGAGGAAGAAAGAACCCAAGAACGGTGATATAGGCGTTGATTCAGTTCCACGCATGACGATTGCTCATCACGAAGCCCTGTTCTACTCCAACCTCATTGTCGATAAGAATGATGAATTGCTTATGTGTTACGGAGAACTGGGTTGTTGGCTGGTAATAGACCTGGTGGAAGGAAAAGGCTGGGGATGCTGAGTGAATTAAAGGAAGAAGGGTATGGGGATGCTGAGTGAATTAAAGGAAGAAGGCTATGCCAACATGAAGAGAAGAACAAAGAATAATTTCATGGAGAAAATGGATGCAGCAGAGTAATATGTATATGTATGTTTACATATATACATATATATGTGTATATATATACATATATATATATATATATATATATATATATATATATAACATGCAGAGTCGCCTATTTGCACAATAAGAGTTGTAAACCTACGCTCTGTCCAAATGCTAGTACAGACGCTGTTTGTGTGAAAAAAAAGAAAGAAAATGCATGTACATGGTAGTGATTGTAGGGTTGGGTGTGGGTGGAGGGTAGGGGATTGGGGAAGGAAGGGGGGTTGGGGTGGAAGGTGACAACGGAGCTTTTCGCAGAAAGTGTTGCCACACACCCCTTTCCTTTCATTTGTTTCTTAATCGGTAAATTATATATTGATGTATATTCAATAAAATATTTTATGCGTGGACGCAGAATCAGGCAAATAGCTAGGTATATGTTTTATTTTT
>NC_061855.1:8333413-8338413 GCF_019202785.1 Penaeus chinensis | reverse complement strand
GTGCTTTGACGAACTTACGCCGGATCAATATGTTTTATGTGGTACCTAAACCCTCCTAATTATTTACATCAGCCTCCCATATCTATGTTGTTCTCTCACATAGTTAACCAATCAGAATTGCTGGTAAAAGAGCCTATGACAACGCAGGCTTAAAAGCCAATATTTGTGGGGATATGACCTTTAACCCCTCTCTCCCTCTCTTATTCATTTTACGCTGCTATTGTGACGCAACGAGCTTGTCAGGTGTTGGATGATGCGCCCTAATTTTCCAGATAAGTACAGGCATTAAGGGTAAATCACCACGTAGGCTATACTATTCTTATACATCAAAGGTGCCTGTTAAAGATGTATGTCTCTTTTTACTAATTGTTTTAATAAAGTGACGATGGAACTGTGTCTTTTAGAACGACCCCCATATCAGCAGCGTAAGCTCAGAATTCCTTAAACTTTGGCCATGCTACCATTTACATAAACAATATTTAAGGTAATGCTCATCTTGTGGAAAAAGCCCACTTTAATCTTATGGAGAGAAATATAAGAACTTGATTTAATATAATGTCGTCGATGGGAGTAACACTACACTAATGACAAGCCTAGAAAACCTCTTTTCAAAATCCCCACCGAGAATGCAAGGTTCGCGAATGTTAAATGCGTGAATGAAAACAAATCGCATTTGAACGTGAATCCTTTTATCATTAAAATGGTCCTTGATGGTCACGTGGACGGCGATTTTTATTTTGTCAAAAAGTTGCGAGACGGAAACCTCCCTGTTAAAGTACAATATAACTCCCAGATTAAGGATTTACTTAGGCTGACGCAAATTCATGATCTTCAAGTTAAAGTAACTATTCCTATTGGCCCAAATATTTGTAAGGGAGTAATCTTTCACAGGGATTTGAGGACGATGGAAAAAAGTGAAATTCTCGAGAACATGAAGGACGAAGATGTACTGGACGTTCATTCTATGACTAATAAGGATGGGAATGTGCGAACGAAAACTGGACTGTTTTTTTAACTTTGCTTCAAATAAAATCCCTGAATATGTCAGTATCGGATATGAACATGTCCAAGTAAGACCTTACATAAAAAAAAATGCATTATAATAATTGCCAAAATTCAGACACACCTCATTAAGACACTACAATCTAGCATAAACATCCTAAGGAGGCTGATACCGAATCAGTTGCACCTTCCTATCCAGGCGACTCCTGTGAGGACTTCGCCTGGCTTTCGATCTGTTTCTCGAGAGAGAAGCAGTTCGCAACCTGTCAGTCGTCTCCCTCGCCAGGAGGTGCAGGGAATGGAGGCTTCTGTCTCCAAACCATCCCGAGAGAGGTCCCCGGGAAGCGAGGGAGAGGAGGCGCTTCCCTTCCATAAAAAGATAATAAAAACTGGGGGACAAGGTACTTCCAAACCCCATATAACGTAATCTTCACGTCGACCATTATAGAGTGGAATTGTTGAAGACTTAGAGCTAAATTAAATCCCCTCGTCCTATGCTCCCGATATTATAGTTCTCCAAGAAACGCACTTCACACACCTCGTCTCTGACGAGGTCGTTCCACTGAGGAACTACCATTTATTTCGGAAGGATGGAGGCGGAGTCACCATGTACATCCACCAAAGCCTCCCTTTTACGGAAGTGACTTTTGATTCTACTTTGGAGTTTGTCACATGCAAATTAAAAAAATAATGTTACGTATCTGATTATATGTTCAATTTATTGTCCACCAGATAATGTGATAATTTATGATGAGTTCTTTGCTATTAAGGATAGTCCTCCACCGAATAAATTAATTTTAGGTGATTTTAATGCTCATCATATATTATGGGGTTCCCTGCGGGTGAATGGTAGAGGTGAGCAAGTAGTTAAGTTGATTAATGATTCTGATCTGGTCCTTCTGAACGATAGTAGTCCGGTAATAATACCGGTAATTTGAGCTTTAATGACATATCACTGGTCTCTTCATCAATAGCAGCCAAGTGCCTGTGACACACCAGTGCCGACTCGTTAGGAAGCGATCATCTTCCTATTTTATTGAATATTTCTGCGGCACAATAAGAGCACCTTTAGCACCTAAATTTATTGTAAAAAGAGCAGGCTGGGTCGCCTTCACAAGGAACGTCAAGCTCGAATTTGAAACCATTGATGATAAAGTAAACAATATTCAAAATTCGATTTAAGATGCAGCAATGCTATCAATTCCTAAAACTCCGACAGATAGCTTTAAGCATAGAGTTCCATGGTGGACACCAGAGTGCCGCAGGGCGCTGTGCCAACGCAATAACATCAATAACAAGACCTTTTGCAATTATAAACAAGCAAGAGCTAGGGCTCGTAGAATAAGACAAGCAAGAAGAGACTCCTGGTGGAACTTTGCATCTACAATAAAGAGCAATTAAACAATATCAGAGGTTTGGTCCACTGTTAATAAAATAAATAAGAAAAAAATATTTTTCAAACTCAAAAACCTCACACACGAGGGTACTAATTTCGATTCACCTAAAGACATTACTAATGCACTCGCCACGCAGTTCTCTTATACAAGCAGCTCAGAAAATTACCATCCCGCATTCCTGACCTCCAAGGCTGATGTGCAACCTATTCACTTTGCCACAGGAGATAACTTTGATTACAAACAATATTTAACAATGAGCTTGTCCGAGCCCTAGTAACCTGCAGAGGAACATCCCCAGGCCCCGATGAGATTCGATATGCGATGATAAAGCTTTTTAATCATGATACCATGATTAAGCTGCTAGAAGTGCACAGTGAAATTTGGAAGAGCCACACTTTTCCAAACTAATGGAACTTCGCCCACATCATTGCCATATTTAAAGGAGGGGGTAATCCCAGAACCGCCATCTCCTACTGCCTAATTGCGTCAACAAGGTCATGGAACGAATTGTTAATAGTAGGTTATTGCATTTTTTAAACACCAGAAATTTGCTAGTTGACGAGCAGTGCGGCTTCCATAAGGGACGCCAAACTCTTGACGAACTAGTAAAACTGGAAAGTCATATTCAAGAGGTATTTCTTTAAAAACATCTTTTTGATTTCAGTATTCTTAGATATAGATAATGCCTACGACATGACATGGCGATAAGACCTACTCAGAAAACTTTATGCTTTTGGATTATGTGGAAACTTGCCTTGTTTTATTCAAAAATCTATTTCTGACAGGACTTTTTCTGTCAAATTGTTTTCTGACAATGTCACTTTTTCGGAAGTGTCTTGTCACCAACATTGTTTTTGTGTATGATCAATGACATCTTACCGGCTGATGATTGTTCATTATGGCATTCCAGCAGTAATGCAGACTTCTCGGCAAATCGCATCCAACTGGCAGTGTATGATTCATAACTGGGGCCTCCAGTGGGGTTTTAATTTCCCACGAAAAAGAGTATAGGGGTTATTTTTCACATAGAAAAGCGCCAGACATTCAGATAATCACCCAACACCCATTCAAAATTCTGCTAAATTTCTTGGTTTACTCTTTGATCGTAGACTTAATTGTAAAGACTGCATTGGTCTATTAAAATGTGAATATCAAAGAGAACTAAATTTACTAAAGTGCATTGCCGGAAATAAATGGGGAGCTGATAGAAAGTTATTACTAATGATATATAAAGCCCTAATTAGATAAAACTTAATTTTGAAAGGATTGGATGCTGTGCAGAATGCTTGTGTGCGAATGTGTCTTGCAGCCCTGAAGTGCACTCGAAACCGAGCGTCTTGAGGTGGAGTCAAGAGTACCTCCCCCTCCGACTCAGACACGGCCAGCAGGCACTGATTTATGCCGCAAAGGTGGCTCGAGACCCGAGCCATCCTAAAGGACATGGTGGCATTAGGCCCTTTTCCACGCGACTCCACGACCTCGTCGAGAAAGTCGGTATAGATATCTCTACCATCGATACCCTGGTTCAGTTAGACATAACGCTATGGGAAACCTCCAACTTTTTCGTCATGGAAGCCTGGCTTCCATCAGCTAAGGCCAAGTGCTCAGTCATTTTGTATCATTCGATATATTTATAGCTAATCGATAAA
The DNA here is from genome assembly GCF_019202785.1 of Penaeus chinensis. Lineage (NCBI taxonomy): Eukaryota > Metazoa > Arthropoda > Malacostraca > Decapoda > Penaeidae > Penaeus > Penaeus chinensis. The sequence continues at coordinate 8,334,365 of NC_061855.1, read as the reverse complement.
TAACAATGTGAAAATCGGCTGTTGATATCTATATTTACACTGATATTGCTGTTTATCCCTGTTTATTTGTCTCTGTCTTTGTCTCTCTCTCTCTCTCTCTCTCTCTCTCTCTCTCTCTCTCTCTCTCTCTCTCTCTCTCTCTCTCTCTCTCTCTCTCTCTCTCTCTCTCTCTCTCTCTCTGTTTCTGACTCGCGGCCCATTGCCTTCTGCGAATCCTAAGTACTGCCGATTTTCTCGTTTTCTCGAGTTTTCACGTTGTTGGATTCTCTTCGCTTCCTTAGATATGTTAGATTTATAGGGGAAAACATAACTGCACCATAAAACGAAACGACTTTCATTGTCTCTCTGGCGAACCTTTTACATCTAGAGCAAGAAATGTTGAAATTAAATCATCTTCTAAATGCGAACTTCTCATTAAAGACGAGAAACTCCAAGGACCAACTTTAATATGCAGGGTTCAAGCTGAGTTCAAAGTTCAATTTCACCGAGAATCCTTAGATAGATAGATATGTGTGCATGTATGTATGTATGTATGTATATGCACATGCACTCACACACCCACATGTGGATATATATATGTGTGCGTATATAAATATATATATACATATATACATATATACATATACATATATATATACATATATGCTTGCATGTGTGCGAGGGTGTGAGTGTGCTGGCAAATGAACAAACCAAAAGACAGCGAGAAGGCGAGAGTAAGCGGGCGTCCCTCTGGCCGGACGGCGGGATCCAAAATTCAAATGAATCGTCGATCGTGGCCTCTCCTGCCGTCCACTCGCGCTGGACTCTGAATCGGGTGTTTGGGCAACTGCTGAAGCTGTTTGCGGAGCGTGCTTCTCCTGCCAGGAATCTGATCGGGGTTTTGACGTTATAAAAGGAAAGGAAAGTGGGAAGGATAAGAAATGAGCAAAGGGTGAGATTAGATTTTTGAGAG
>NC_061855.1:8320913-8330913 GCF_019202785.1 Penaeus chinensis | reverse complement strand
GACGTGCAAATTCTGGCAGAAAAGAATATTAGTGAGGATATATTTGCCAATGCCGGATGCAACCCCTAGCGCATTCGAAATCAACTGACCAATGTCTATGCTTCCTCTCACTCTTTTTTGTCTCTACCGCGTTTTTTTCTCATTCTCCTTGTCTCCTCTACACCATCCTTAAAACGATGAATTAATAATGTCTTTCTTCCTCATTCTCCTCCACCATCCCCCCCCCCCCCATCTCCCATGTTGCATGTTGCATCGTTAGGGCGCAGGAACACCACTTCAGAGACTATTGCTGACTCGCTGCCGTCTCCTGCTTTGCTTAGGGAGCAACACGTTAATTGCAATATCGGGACCCAGTGTGCGGAGTTCGGAAGGGGAATATTGAACGTGTGTGTGTGTGTGTGTGTGTGTGTGTGTGTGTGTGTGTGTATGTGTGTGTGTGTGTGTGTGTGTGTGTGTGTGTGTTCTATTCTTCCCCTCGCCACACCTGCAACGTAGCAGGTGTATTGCAACATCCCTCGCTATATTGCCTCGTTTTATTCTCCTTAACAGATTTTCATCTCTCCTCCGACACGTCCAATCTTTTCACTTTGTTTAGCCTCCTTTTTTTTTTTTTTTTTTTTTTTTGCTCCATTCTGAAATTGGCCTTGCAGTTTTTAGAAACGTTTCTATCAACATTATGGCTAGTTATGATAAAATTAGTATTCTTATAATGAATAAGAGAAAGATAGAGGGAGATTGATACAGAGATAGATAGATAGAGAGAGGGAGAGAGACGAGAGAGGAAGAGAGAGAGAGAGAGAGAGAGAGAGAGAGAGAGAGAGAGAAGGGGGGGAGAGAGAGGGGGAGAGAGGGAGAGAGAGAGAGGAGAGGGAGAAAGAAAGGGAGAAACAGTTAGAGAGAGAGAGATTACTTACATTTATGATTTTTGTTTTATTTTTTATTTTTTTATTTTTTGTCGTGGTAATTTAATAATTGCATGTTATAGTTTTCCGACAAGCATTAGCAAATTTAGTTTAGTCCTTTATTTACCACCCTGGCTAACTGCACAGGCGTAGGCAAGCTGTGGTACATTTAATGCATAGTCATAACATTACATAGTGTTACATTTTAATTTTAGCCTATAACATTGCTATGAGTACTTTATCAGTTTAAGGAAAATAACAATTGCACAGTCCTTTATCCACTCATCTGCCACGCCGGTATATAGCTTGGGCGTGGGAAAGCATTAATACATTTTATATTCGGTTATGTGATACTACATTCCAAATTTAGGATACAACATAAGTATATCTTCTAGGGCATCAGATGATATGAAGTAGTTACATAGTTCTCCGTACCTCATGCTAGGTGGCCTGAAAGGCTGTATCACATGGCACTCTGAGATATAATGTACAAGTGTTCGCTTATATTCTTCATTACACAGTTTACACTTAGTTTCTTCGACATTACAAACTGTACTGACCTGCCAATACAATCTATATCCAAGCCTGATTCTTGCAGTCACAACATCACACTGTCTTGTTCTTGTTTTATATAAACCATAGATAAATGAATCTTGCCTAAACTGGTCATAGTGCTTTATGCTACAGCTTTCAGGGCGTTGAGAATTAATCAAATCAGTCAAGTCCTCTCTGAAGGAAGCTTTAATGATGTATAAAATCCTAGAAAGAGGTATCCCAAGATCTATGTCCACACTTTGTTTGTCACATGCTGACTTTGCTAGGCGATCAGCATGATCATGCCTAGGGATTCCAACATGCAATGGAATCCACACAAAACGTATATTATGGCCTCGTTCTTTTGCACGATACACGTTTATCCTGATGTCATTTGCAATATTTCCCGCACCTTTGTCTAGAGTGTTCAGAGCCTGGAGAGCACTCTGTGAACCGCAGAAAATGACCCCTGAGCCTTGATTAAATAGAAATTCGGTGACCATGAGTATTCCTGCCAACTCGGTTTGCATAGTGCTAGCCCAGTCATGAACCCTCCTACAATCCTGGTGCTGCAAAATATTGTTTTTATATACAACAAAAGCGCATCCTGCTCTGCTCCCAGACTGCAAGGATCCGTCAGTGTAGCATTCATATGCATTGGAAAGAGTGTCTAGATGCTCATTTATACTTGCAAGTGCATACTGTTTAAGTATAGCAGGGGGGACACTGTCTTTTTGGGGGGCAGTCGTATAAAATACACTTAGGTCCGACATTTCCCACGGTGGTACAGAACGTCCATGTAGGGTCTTAGTTATGGGTATGTTCAGCTGAGCTAAGTGTTTACACGTCACTTGTAACCATGGATTTGAGTATGTATCGGTGTTGTTATTCAAAGTTAGCTCTTCTATTCTGTGTTTTAGTTGTCTTTGGAACTCTGTACAATGGAGGGGTTCTCTAATTGATTTGACACTAAATGTGGTATTTATGTATAATATTCTTTCATAAACAGAAGGCAAATTAAGTTCTGTTCTCATATTCACAATCCTTGTTGTTCTAGGGGCACCAAGAATGATCCTCTTGGCTTCATTTTGTACACTTTCTAGACTAGTCAACACTAATGCATGGTAATCTATGACCGACCTTATGTATGACAAGTAAAAGTCTCGCAATATTAACATTAATACCATGGTCTTTGCCGACAAGTGTCTTAAGTGGCTTCAGCCGCTCCCACAGCCTTTTCTTCAGGTTTCTAATGAACTCTGTGGGTTAAGTGCCTTTGTTTTTTCAGATGAGATTATCAAGCCACACTCAGTAGCCCTTGCAGAAAGTATATCTAGAATCTCTTGCATTCTCTCCTCGGATGAAGATTTAATACAAATGTCATCGGCATAGCAAATAATGGAGTCATTGCCTGCAAGTGGTATATCGCCCAGTAATCTATGCATTAGGATATTAAATAGCATGGGACTAAGTACGCCTCCCTGAGGTGTGCCGAGTTCAAATACTTTTGTATGAGTACTCTTGATGCCCCTGAAGAGAACCTGAGCCGATCGATTCGACAGATACATTTGAATCCATGTTAACCGTTTTCCCTGAATAGCAAAGCTAGCTAGTTGCTCAAGGATAATTTCCCTGTTTGCAATATCAAAAGCAGATTTAAGATCAAGAAATACGGTTTGCATGCCTGGGTTTGAGTTTGTTAAGTACTCTGCAAAACAGTGCTGACTGCTACGCCCTGGGAGAAATCCATACAGTCTGGGGGATAACTTAGCATTTATGCGATACATGAGCCTGTTCAGAATTATTCTCTCAAGTACTTTGCACAGACAGGAGGTCAAGGAAATGGGTCTGTATTTATCAGTATTGGGTTTGGGTATAGGAATGATTAAGCTTTTAGTCCAGGAGCTTGGGAGGATTCCTTGTGATAGGCTGAGTCTATACAGATGTAAAAGTGGGTTGCCTGGTACCTGAGCAATGTGGCAAAGGACGCTGTAAGTAATGCCGTCCTCGCCAGGGGCGGTTGTCTTACCTTTCAGAAGGGCATTGCTCAGTTCCCACTCGGTTATTTCGACAAAGTCGGAGGGGTCAATAGCAGCACATGCTATTGCTATATTGAAATTTCTATCTATTTTCGACTTGTTAAGCTGATTTTTTATCCCTTGTGGAAGTGAGTGTACTTGAGAATTTCCTGCCCACTGCTCTAGCAGCATATTAGCCTGTTCCTGTGGACTTTGGAACTGCGGTGTTGTGAGGACTTTACCTGTCAGTCTATTAATTTTTCTCCATACGTCAGCTATAGAAGTTTGACTATTGATACTTTGTAGGAATTGTTCCCAGTATTTACTACGAATCTGAGTTTTTAATTCTCTGAATTCCTTAGTGGCTTTCAGATACTGCAGAAGATTATCTGTCGTCTTATTATCTTTATAGCAATTAGCAAACTCCTGAACCCGTTTATATTCCTTGGCCAGAATTGAGTCATTGATCCACCTCGGTGCGTGGGAGGTCTGGGGCCTCTTTTTCTTTGAGAGTTTTCGTGAACAGACCCATGTGTCATAGTAGTCAGTGACAACTTTGATTAGATCCTGAGAAAATTTATCAACAGCTGTTATTTCATAGGTGTTATACCAGTCATAGACCCGTGCCTTGAAGTGATGCTCCAGGCCCGGTGGGATAATTATTCGAAGCCTAGGTGATCTAGGGGCTGAATCGCTGTCTACAGTATAATCTGTTCGTATTGCAAAGTGGTCACTAACTAACTGTCGCACCAGTGAAGTACAGACATTACCATGAACTAAATTTTTGCCAAATACATAGTCTAATCTGCCACCTCCCAAATGAGTCTCTGCTTCTGTGTCATATACTGTCAGTGATCTACTATTGATAAAATGTTTGAATTCTTTCCCTATTATTATTACGTTGGTTGTCTCCAAAGTGTGGATGCCTTGCATTGAAGTCGCCCATACATAACGTGCTTTGGTTGTGAAAATTGGGGAGAGAACTAGCCAGAAATTTGGAGTATCTGGCATATACATTATGCTAGATGAAATTGAATATCAGTGTTCTCGGATGTTTTTACTAATTTATGCGGCAGTGTTACCTTCACATATGTCAATAATCCAGTCATGGCTGTATTCACATATAAATATTATCCCTGAATTGCAGGTGCTATTTTCATCTTAGCAACAGCAGCAAAAGGTTCTTGCACGCAAATAACATCAGTATTATATTTACGGATATAGAACTCTAGGTCATTCAGCCTAGGCTTTATACTACGCATATTCCATGATATAAATTTGATTGTGCGTTTATCCATAAGTAACTAGTGCTCTATTAGGCAATCTGTACCTCATGCTGTTATATCCTCTAATATTACAAATTATAGCTTCACATAAACATATAGGTTTATGATTGTGGATTCCATTACAGATGGTAGTCTTAAACTTAAAAAATACTTTTAACCATTTCAAAAAATTGATCTTAGCTTTGTTCCACTTCTCAGCACAGTCCTCCGGTTGCTGTGCTAGATGCACCTGGGGGGCTGGTTGCGTCACTGGACCCGATGTCACAGGGATCCTGATATTGTTCGTGGCGGCTGTCAGCGCTGACACGCCCACTCTGGTTATCAGCACTGGCGGTCTGGCACTAATGGTAACACGAGTATCACGGCAATGACAATCACTTTTATTTTTTTCCATGTCCCGTCTGAGCATCGTTATTTCATTAATTAAGTTATTGTTTTGTTCTTTCAGAGCTTTCATTTCCTTTAAAAGTTCAGGCACATTTATGTCGCCTTGGTCAGCTGGCGTGACGTCACTTCTGTCACATGATTGTGCGGGGGATTCCCCCGCCTGGCCTGCGGTCATCCCTGCCTGAGGGTGAGGGACGGCTGCCTCGGCTGGCTACCGGGGAGGGAGGACGTGGTCTTTAATTCTGAGAGTGTGGCAGCTTTGACGCCCGAGTCACCCTCTGTGAGGATCAACATCATTAGCAAAGTTTAGTTTAGTTTAGTCCTTTATTTACCACCCTGGCTAACTGCACAGGCGTGGGCAAGCTGTGGTACATTTAATGCATGGTCATAACATTATATAGTGTTACATTTGAATTTTAGCCTATAACATTGCTATGAGTACTTATATCAGTTTAAGGAAAGGAACAATTGCACAGTCCTTTATCCACTCATCTGCCACGCCGGCATATAGCTTGGGCGTGGGAAAGCATTAATACATTTTATATTCGGTTATGTGATACTACATTCCAAATTTAGGATACAACATAAGTATATCTTCTAGGGCATCAGATGATATGAAGTAGTTACATAGTTCTCCGTACCTCATGCTAGGTGGCCTGAAAGGCTGTATCACATGGCACTCTGAGATATAATGTACAAGTGTTCGCTTATATTCTTCATTACACAGTTTACACTTAGTTTCTTCGACATTACAAACTGTACTGACCTGCCAATACAATCTATACCCAAGCCTGATTCTTGCAGTCACAACATCACACTGTCTTGTTCTTGTTTTATATAAACCATAGATGAAGGAATCTTGCCTAAACCGGTCATAGTGCTTTATGCTACAGCTTTCAGGGCGCTGAGAATTAATCAACTCAGTCAAGTCCTCTCTGAAGGAGGCTTTAATGATGTAGAAAATCCTAGAAAGAGGTATCCCAAGGTCTATGTCCACACTTTGTTTGTCACATGCTGACTTTGCTAGGCGATCAGCATGATCATGCCTAGGGATTCCAACATGCGATGGAATCCACACAAAACGTATATTATGGCCTCGTTCTTTTGCACGATACACGTTTATCCTGATGTCATTTGCAATATTTCCCGCACCTTTGTCTAGAGTGTTCAGAGCCTGGAGAGCACTCTGTGAATCGCAGAAAATGACCCCTGAGCCTTGTTTCAATAGAAATTCGGTGGCCATGAGTATTCCTGCCAACTCGGTTTGCATAGTGCTAGCCCAGTCATGAACCCTCCTACAATCCTGGTGCTGCAAAATATTGTTTTTATATACAACAAAAGCGCATCCTGCTCTGCACCCAGACTGCAAGGATCCGTCAGTGTAGCATTCATATACATTGGAAAGAGTGTCTAGATGCTCATTTATACTTGCAAGTGCATACTGTTTAAGTATAGCAGGGGGGGCACTGTCTTTTTTGGGGGCAGTCGTATAATATACACTTAGGTCCGACATTTTCCACGGTGGTACAGAACGTCCATGTAGGGTCTTAGTTATGGGAATGTTCAGCTGAGCTAAGTGTTTACACGTCACTTGTAACCATGAATTTGAGTATGAATCGGTGTTGTTATTCAAAGTTAGCTCTTCTATTCTGTGTTTTAGTTGTCTTTGGAACTCTGTACAATGGAGGGGTTCTCTAATTGATTTGACACTAAATGTGGTATTTATGTATAATATTCTTTCATAAACAGAAGGCAAATTAAGTTCTGTTCTCATATTCACAATCCTTGTTGTTCTAGGGGCACCAAGAATGATCCTCATGGCTTCATTTTGGACACTTTCTAGACTAGTCAACTCTGATTCCTTGAACGATACTAGGTGCAACGCATGGTAATCTATGACCGACCTTATGTATGACAAGTAAAAGATTCTCGCAATATTGACATTAATACCATGGTCTTTGCCGACAAGTATCTTAAGTGGCTTCAGTCGCTCCCACAGCCTTTTCTTCAGGTTTCTAATGAACTCTGAATCATTAAGAATCACCCCAAGGTATTTGTATTGATGGCAGAGATCTAGCTCAACGTCATCTATATGAAACCTTGGCAGAGGGATTGTCTGTGGGTTAAGTGCCTTTGTTTTTTCAGATGAAATTATCAAGCCACACTCAGTAGCCCTTGCAGAAAGTATATCTAGAATCTCTTGCATTCTCTCCTCGGATGAGGATTTAATACAAATGTCATCGGCATAGCAAATAATGGAGTCATTGCCTGCAAGTGGTATATCGCCCAGTAATCTATGCATTAGGATATTAAATAGCATGGGACTAAGTACGCCTCCCTGAGGTGTGCCGAGTTCAAATACTTTTGTATGAGTACTTTTAATGCCCCTGAAGAGAACCTGAGCCGATCGATTCGACAGATACATTTGAATCCATGTTAACCGTTTTCCCTGAATAGCAAAGCTAGCTAGTTGCTCAAGGATAATTTCCCTGTTTGCAATATCAAAAGCAGATTTAAGATCAAGAAATACGGTTTGCATGCCTGGGTTTGAGTTTGTTAAGTACTCTGCAAAACAGTGCTGACTGCTACGCCCTGGGAGAAATCCATACAGTCTGGAGGATAACTTAGCATTTATGCGATACATGAGCCTGTTCAGAATTATTCTCTCAAGTACTTTGCACAGACAGGAGGTCAAGGAAATGGGTCTGTATTTATCAGTATTGGGTTTGGGTATAGGAATGATTAAGCTTTTAGTCCAGGAGCTTGGGAGGATTCCTTGTGATAGGCTGAGTCTATACAGATGTAAAAGTGGGTTGCCTGGTACCTGAGCAATGTGACGAAGGACGCTGTAAGTAATGCCGTCCTCGCCAGGGGCGGTTGCCTTACCTTTCAGAAGGGCATTGCTCAGTTCCCACTCGGTTATTTCGACAAAGTCGGAGGGGTCAATAGCAGCACATGCTATTGCTATATTGAAATTTCTATCTATTTTCGACTTGTTGAGCTGATTTTTTATCCCTTGTGGAAGTGAGTGTACTTGAGAATTTCCTGCCCACTGCTCTAGCAGCATATTAGCCTGTTCCTGTGGACTGTGGAACTGCGGTGTTGTGAGGGCTTTACCTATCAGTCTATTAATTTTTCTCCATACGTCAGCTAAAGAAGTTTGACTATTGATACTTTGCAGAAATTGTTCCCAGTATATACTACGAATCTGAGTTTTTAAATCTCTGAATTCCTTGGTGGCTTTCATAAACTGCAGAAGATTATCTGTCGTCTTATTATCTTTATAGCAATTAGCAAGCTCCTGAACCCGTATATATTCCTTTGCCAGAATTGGGTCATTGATCCACCTCGGTGCATGGGAGGTCTGGGGCCTTTTTTTCTTTGAGAGTTTTCTTGAACAGACCCAAGTGTCATAGTAGTCAGTGACAACTTTGATTAGATCCTGAGAAAATTTCTCAACAGATGTTACTTCATAGGTGTTATACCAGTCATAGACCCGTGCCTTGAAGTGATGCTCCAGGCCCGGTGGGATAATTATTCGGAGCCTAGGTGATCTAGTGGCTGAATTGGTGTCTACAGTATAATCTGTTCGTATTGCAAAGTGGTCACTAACTAACTCTCGCACCAGTGAAGTACAGACATTACCATGAACTAAATTTTTGCCAAATACATAGTCTAATCTGCCACCTCCCAAATGAGTCTCTGCTTCTGTGTCATATACTGTCAGTGATCTACTATTGATAAAATGTTTGAATTCTTCCCCATTACTATTACGTTGGTTGTCTCCAAAGTGTGGATGCCTTGCATTGAAGTCGCCCATACATAACGTGCTTTGGTTGTGAAAATTGGGGAGAGAACTAGCCAGAAATTTGGAGTATCTGGCATATACATTATACAGTGAAAAATAGCCAGTGGCAGTCTGAATTTTTAAATGATGAAATTGAACATCAGTGTTCTCGGATTTTTTAACAAATTTATGTGGCAGTGCTACCTTCACATATGTCAACAATCCAGTCATGGCTGTATTCACATATGAATAGTATCCCTGAATTGCAGGTGCTATTTTCATCTTAGCAGCAGCAGCAAAAGGTTCTTGCACGCAAATAACATCAGTATTATATTTACGGATATAAAACTCTAGGTCATTCAGCCTAGGCTTTATACTACGCATATTCCATGATATAAATTTGATTGTCCGTTTATCCATAAGTGAGTAGTGTTCTATTAGGCAATCTGTACCTCATGCTGTTATATCCTCTAATATTACAAATTATAGATTCACATAAACATATAGCTTTATGATTGTGGATTTCATTACAGATGGTAGTCTTAAACATAAAAGTACTTTTAACCATTTCAAACATTTGATCTTAGCTTTGTTCCACTTCTCAGCACAGTCCCTCCGGTTGCTGTGCTAGGTGCACCTGGGGGGCTGGTTGCGTCACTGGACCCGATGTCACAGGGATCCTGATATTGTTCGTGGCGGCTGTCAGCGCTGACACGCCCACTCTGGTTATCAGCACTGGCGGTCTGACATCGGTTCTCCTCGTTCGTTTGTTTAGCACTAATGGTAACACGAGTATCACGGCACTGACAATCACTTTTATTTTTTTCCATTTCATTAATTAAGCAAGTGTTTTGTTCTTTCAGAACTTTTATTTCTTTTAAAAGTTCAAGCACTTTTATGTCGCCTTGGTCAGCTGGCGTGACGTCACTTCTGTCACATGGTTGTGCGGGGGATTCCCCCGCCTGGCCTGCGGTCATCCCTGCCTGAGGGTGAGGGACGGCTGCCTCGGCTGGCTCCCGGGGAGGGAGGGGGGGCGTGGTCTTTAATTCAGAGAGTAAGGCAGCTTTGACGCCCGAGTCACCCTCT
>NC_061855.1:8303413-8310913 GCF_019202785.1 Penaeus chinensis | reverse complement strand
ATATATATATATATATATATATATATATATATATATATATACATGTTTTCTCTTTTTTCTTTTTTCTTCACTCTCATTCCATTTCATTTCTTTTCATTTAGTTTGTTATATTTTATTTTATCTAATTTCATTTTATTATATTTCTTTCCTTCATTGTTTTATTTTAGTTTATTTAATCTTATTTCATTTTATTTCTTTTATTTTATTTAACTTTATTTAATTCTATTTGAATTCATGCTCTCCTTATTTTTTTTTTTTTTATTCTCTTTCTTGTTTACCTCTTTTTTTCTTTTCTTTTCTTTTTAAAGATCAAAGACACTGAATTATTTTTCTCTTAAATCGTAAAAGTAATATAATTAAATGTCTGTGTGAGTTCGTGTTTGTGTATTTGTGTGAGTGCTTTAACGGCGTGTGACCTAATGGCCTCCGAGGCCAGCGACCGGCGAGGGGTATCTGCAGGAATCCCGCGCCCCGCCATTCGCCTCCGAGAGGCGGAGGTGAATCGCAGTTCGAATGTTCATCCCGAAGTAGCCCCCCACTTCCACTCCGGCCTGGAGGACACCAAGGCACCTGCGTTTAACATCCTCATGGAGATAGCCCCTTTTCTCGCCATGAAATCGGGTTTGGACCAGCAGTTGGAACGCGGGCATGTCACACACCGACCGCCATGGGACTCGAACCCGCGACCTGGAATACCCAGAATCCCAGATCGCGAGGCGAGTGCTCTATCCACTCGGCCATGGCGACCGCCTGGAAAAAGGGCGATTCGGCCATTTGAACTGTTGGTCGGCCGGGGTCTAGAAGGGCGTATGACTTTATTATTTTTATTATTATTATTATTATTATTATTATTATTATTATTACTATTATTATCATTATTATTATAATTATTATTACTATTATTACCATTACTATTATCATCATTAATATAATTATAACAATTATTATGCTTACTAAAATTATTACTATCATTATTATTTTTGTTGTTGTCTTCTTGTTTATTCTTTTATATTTTTATTATTGTTATTATCATCGGTGTTAATATTATCATTAATATCATCATAATTATTATTGTTACCAGCATTGTAATTATTTTCATTATCATTATCTTCGCCGTCATTATCATCAATATTATTTACATTGTCAACTTTGAACGCATCTATAAAAAAATAACAAACAAAACAAAAATATTATAAAGAGAGAAAATAAAGAAAAAACTGAAAACAAGAAAATAATAAAAAAAAGTAAATGCCCGTAAAATTTATTTCTTGTTAATATCGCTGTTGACTCCTCGTTAGCGCTCTGCTTGAAATGATTATAATTCATATCGATTATAATTCCTCCGCTAGATAAAAATGTAATTATAATGATATGATGATAGTCAAGTTCGTGATGATTAATGGTATAAAAATAGCAACAGCAATTACTTTGATAATGATAGCGATGGAAACAATGATAGATATGATCATTTATTTTTTATTTATTATTATCTTTATTTTATTTTTTCATAGAATTCACGATCACTGACTTCTTGGTAGATGTAACGCAGGTATGATAAATATCCTTGTTTGTTTGTTTGATTTTCATGTTTTTTTTCTTTTCTTTTTTCTTCACTTTCATTCTATGTTATTTCATTTTATTTAGTTCATTATATTTTCTTTTGTTTTATTTCATCTTATTTTATGTTATTTTAAGTTATTTCTTTGATTTAATTAATTTTTCTTTCATTATATTTGAAATTATTTTCGTCTTATCGTTTAACTTCTCTTTCCTTTTGACTTTTTTTCTTTTATTTTATTTTTAAAAATCAAGGACACTTGTTGTTTCAAGTGATTTTTTTTTTTTTCTCTCTCTCTCTTAAATCGTAAAAGTAATAGAATTAAATGACTGTGTCAGGGCGTGTCTGTGTATTTGTGTGAGTGCTTTAACGGCGTGTGACCTAATGGCCTCCGAGGCCAGCGACCGGCGAGGGGTATCTGCAGGAATCCCGCGCCCCGCCATTCGCCTCCGAGAGGCGGAGGTGAATCGCAGTTCGAATGTTCATCCCGAAGTAGCCCCCCACTTCCACTCCGGCCTGGAGGACACCAAGGCACCTGCGTTTTGTAGTGATGCCCTATGACGCGGCCCTGCAGGCGCTGGCGGAGCGAGCGCAGCGTGTAGTGATGCCCTATGACGCGGGATGATGTCGATGCCCCGGATACGCTGAAGATGCCCCATGATGCAAGATGACGTCGCGGCCCCGGACGCGCTGTAGTGGTTGCGTGCGTCTACGTACTTACGCTGGGACAATATAATGTTGTGTGGGACCTAACTAATGATTTATAATAGTCTCTCATACCCATGTGGTTCTCTTGTACCCATTTTCCACCCTTAACCAATCATAATTGCGTGTAAAAGAGCCTTTGACAACTCAGGCATAAAGTCTATATAAGGGGGGGCATATGACCTTTAACCTCTCTCTTCCTTGCTTACGACTCATTCGTACGCTGCCCCTGGGACAACGAGCTTGTCTGGTGTTGGAGGACGCGTCCCGTTTTTGTTCAGATAAGTACAGGCTCTAAGGGTAAATCACCACGCAGGCATTGCAACTCCTATATATTCAGGGTGCCTTATGAAAATGTATGTGTCCATTTTATCAAAAGTTTTAATAAAGTGAAAGATGAAACTGTCTTTTAGAACGACCTCATATCAACAACATAAACTCCGAATCCCTTAAACTTCGGCTACGCTACCATTTTAATAAACAATATATCAGGGAATGTTGATCTTGTGGGAAAAGCCCACTGTAATTTTATGAAGGAATATGCAAGAACCGGTTTTGATATAATGGCGTCGATGAGAGTAACGCTACAAGTTATTTTGGCGGCAGCGCTGGTGATCCTGCAGTTACGCTAATGAGTGAGCTGGGATTTTATCGTGTTTCATATCAGTTCCTTTTTTAGCATTGTACCAGGAGTCGAACCCATTTTAGCCTCTTGCCTGTCAAGTTTTTATTTTTTTCAATGTTTTATAGTCCTAGTAAGGATGCAACTTAAAGTGTGTTAACTGCTATCGGATAGTTCGTGAACATCAGTGATAAGTGAACTTAATGAGAGCATCTTTTCGATGATACTGCCGGATGATGTGCACGTTAGATGTCAGAATATCTTGATGTAATTCCTTTTAGTGGTTGTAGTGATATCCGCAAATTTGTTACTATGAGGCCGGGTGTTCTATCGGTAGACCTCGTTTATGAAACCTCTATTCGTTAAAGTGATAATCGTATTCAGTAATGTTTCTTCATGTGGATATGTTTGTACTGCTAATTTTCTCAGGGATATTGGAAGCAAGTTGTTTTTCCAACGTTTGTGAACAAAATTACGTGAATAAAATTTTAACCCTCGGGATGTGGTCGCCATCTTGAACCACATGTTAACGTTCAGTGTTGTCTTATTGTTTCGATGTTCCAAATTATTTCGTACACTAACGTAATTTTTGTGTAATTGCAAACCTTAGTGCCTCGGTAACATCGAATGGATTTTTAAAATGAGTTTCATGTATTTTATTTTTTCTACCTTTTTTACCTTTTATCGTTCACTATGGTCGCCTGATATCTGCGCGTACGAGTTGACGGACTGACTACTTGCTATATTGTCTCTGCTAGCTTAACCTTGCAATAGCCATGCCAAGACGGAATAGGAGGAGCTCCCGTAGCGCGGATGATGACCCGCCAGAACTCGAAGCCATGAATGAAATATCAATGTACGATGAACTTTTACGTAAGATCAATGAGTTAAGCGAGCACGTGAAACAGTTAGAAAATCGTAATGTTGAGTTAGAAGGCCGCCTCTCACGGTCAACAAATCAAAGTAATGGTGACGAGAGTATAAATGTTGCAAATGTAGGGTACATTATCAACAAGGAGAATATTCCTTTATTTAAAGCCGAGGTACCTGCTTCCCAACCATTGAAACGTAACACAGAACTTGAAGGATGGTTACGACAAATAGAAAATCTAACTAAGCCTCGAAGTGATGATGCATTTATACGATCGGCACGTGCAACTTGCAGGGGAACAGCAGATCTAGTAATAAACTCGCCCCTTTTTGATGACATTGCTACGTGGGAATTGTTTAAGCGAAAGTTGAGGGAAAAATTCCGCGGCACTTGCTCTGCAGCGGATTTCTTCAGACTCGTTTACGAAAACCAGATGACTGCAGGTCAGGCACCACTCGATTTTTATTTGCAGCTAGAGGGTGCGGTATATCAAGGTTACAGAGACTACCCGACTGCGATAGGGGAACCCGATGAACTGATTCGTAGAGTATTTTTGCAGGGTCTTCCTGGTTGGCTGAGAGAAGTTCTTGCTTTAAAAGAGGGTGACCCTCTACCACAAGTCGTTGACGCAGCTCAACGAGTTTGGAACACGCGAGTTGGAGTGCGGCACCATGATGGCCCCTCGCAGATAAGTTTAGCCCCTCGCGAACCCGCCATGGCTCGCTCTCGTCCTCACGTAGCCGCTACAGGTGAGCAACCCTCGAAGTTTTGTAGCTTCCATAAAAGCCACACTCATAACACAGGAGAGTGTCGGGCTAGGAGAGATACACGCCGGTGTTTTAATTGCTCACAGACTGGACACATAGCGAGAGTCTGTCCCTTTCCGATTCGCCAGGGAACCGCGTGCGTCCCCAACTCTTCTGGCGACAGAAACGGGACGCAAAATCAATCCGATCAGTGACGAGATCAAGTCAGGCAGACCTATAATCAAACTTAGAGTAAATGGCGTAATTATTGATTGTTTCATTGACAGCGGGTCGGAGGCGACCATCGTGAAGAGTGAGGCAATGCGCCTATTAAATATTAAAAAGAAAAAGGGGTTAACTAAACAATTGCGCGGTGTTTCTGGTAATATGCTAACTGTCGATGCCGAATGCAATGTGAAGTTCTCAATAGATAAAGATATTTCATGTGTTCATCGTGTTTGCTGTGTCTCAAAGGTTTCTTTTCCTGCCCCAGTGCTAATTGGTATGGACCTTTTAAGAAGATTTAATTTTAAGTTTGTTCATAATCTGTCACCTCACAAATCCTATTTGATGTTACAAGGGCGTAAATTATCCGTTACCTACACTGACGCACAATCTTTGTGTATCACGGCCATTAGTAATCCTGCCACGAGTAGCATGTCATACGGTGACTCTAATAAAGTGCACGCCCTGCGTACTGTTTTGTGCCCTCCTCATACAGGGAGATTTGTTGAGGGTCGAGTGCCGAGGAGCTTTTCGGGGTCGACTGCATTTTTGACGGGCGTAAGTGATTCCGTGCTAGTACCGAAATCATTAGTGTCTGTAAATAACCGATGTGTGTTCGTATGGGTTGTCAATACGGACTCGAGACCTAAGATGATAAAAAATGGGACATGTTTGGCAGAGGTCAGTGAAGCAGACGCGGTTGTTGCCGCGGGAGATGGTGAGGACGGATCCCGTCAGGGGAGCGATTCGGTCGAGGATTCCGCAAGTGATCGTAATGAGGCTTTAGAGGAAGGTGATGAACTCAATGAATTCAATGATGATTTTGATGAATATCATGGGACGCTGGATTTTGGTTACGAGGACTCCGAATTCACCATCTTTCCCGACATCGATCTCCGTCCTTCCGCCGACGCGACGGGTAATGTGAGCGCGTGTGCCAGTGCCGCCATGTTAGGTGTTAATCTCAACCATTTAGATGAATTGCAGCAACATCATCTTTGCAAGGTGATCGCTAAATTCCCTAAATTATTTTCGGATGACCCCATGCCAGGTCATGTGCCGGGAGTTGAGCACCGTATCGTAATTAATAACTCTAAACCCGTGTGTGTCCGTCAGTGGCGCTTACCCGAGAAGACGAAAGCTTTCATTCGCAATGAGTGCGATAAGATGAGAGATGAGGGAGTAATAGAGCCTTCGTCGTCACCATGGTTATCTCCGGTGGTCCTCGTTCGTAAGAAGAACGGTACCACGAGGTTTTGCATTGACTTTCGAGGGTTAAATGCGGTGACTGTCGCCGATAGTTATCCTATGCCTCGTGTTGACGAACTCATCGACGAACTGAGAGACACGTCTTGGTTTACAGTTCTCGACGCTAAAAATGCGTATTGGTCGATTTCTGTAGCGCCTGAGGATCGTTCGAAGACCGCGTTTTCCGACGGACATCGCCTGTGGCAGTTCAGACGATTACCGTTTGGTCTAGCTACGGCCCCTAGCACATTTCAAAGAACCATCAATATGGTATTATCCACGGTACTAGGGCGACATACGGTAGCTTACCTCGATGACGTTGTTGTGCACAGTTCCTCATTCGAAGACCATATAGAGCATCTAACAGAGACGTTACAGCTTCTAAATAAGGCAGGGTTTAGATTGAATCGCGAAAAATGCGAGTTTGCAACACGTGAATTTAAATTCCTGGGTTTCAAGGTCACTCCAGAGGGAATTTTACCTGACCCTGACAAGGTCATTGCCATAAATAACATGCCTGCTCCCCGTACTGTCAAAGCGGTCCGCAGATTTCTTGGCTGTAGTGGTTATTTCAGAAAACACATTCCCCATTATGCTGCTGCCGCTGCCCCACTTACAAGGCTCACACGGAAGGATGCGAAGTTTGTCTGGGCAGATGAGGAAGAAAAGGCATTCAACATCCTTAAACAATCTCTTGTAGAAGCTCCTGTCTTGAAGAAACCAAACTTCACTTTGCCATTTGAGGTTCATTGTGATGCCTCAAAGTTAGCATTAGGAGCCTGCCTTATGCAGAGAAGCCCAGATGATACTCCTCATGCAGTAGCATATTTTTCCCGTAAACTTAGAGGTCCCGAAACGAGGTATCCGGCGATAGATATTGAAGCACTCGCTGTGATAGAGGGGGTTCGTGCTTTTGACCACTACCTGTACGGCAATAAATTCCTAATATTCACGGACCACAGACCACTAACGTTCGTCTTCCATCGTCGTACGAAATCTCCGCGGATGTCGAAGTGGTCCCATGAGTTATCTAACTATCAGTATAAACTCTTGTACAAGAAAGGTTCGTCTAATCATGTCCCTGACTGTCTTAGTCGTGTTGCTAACATTGATGCCAGTGCTCTTGACCCACAGAAGGTTCGTGATGCTCAGCTGAAGGATCCGCTATGGCGAGAGGTCATTCGATACCTGGAGGAAAGAGCTGTGCCACGACGAAAGCTACCTCTGCCCTTAGAAGAGTTCGAATTAATTAATGGCATTCTTTATCATGTTCGACACTTGCCGGACCGTCTTTTGCACCAGCTGGTCATCCCTAGGGAGCTACGTAATGTTGCTATAAAACTGGTTCACTCTTCACCTCTTGGAGCACATTCAGGAGTGTACAGGACATACTGTAAAATTCGTGATCTATTTTATTTTCCCAACCTTCTCAGGGAGACCAGGCAGTTTGTGCGTTCGTGTGCAGTATGCCAGCGGCGCAAGGGACCAGCTTACCGACAAGCACCTATGGCAAACGCTCCAGATG
>NC_061855.1:8288413-8290913 GCF_019202785.1 Penaeus chinensis | reverse complement strand
CCCGCCCTCCTTCAGGTCGCCAGCGAAGGGGCGCGCCAGGGGAACAGCATCGGGGCCCTGGCTGATGTGCCGCACCGTCCTGTGGTGCCGCACCGGGAGGGGCCGCTCCAGCCGCGTCTGGCTGCGGGAAGAGGGGGGGGGGGGTTATGACCGATTAAGATTGGCATGTCGAGCCAAGCCAGACTCACTAAAAGACTTTTTTTATCACCCTTATAACATTAGTTTACTTTAACTCGAAGCATCACGGTTTCCTCGCCTCCTACGACATTGCTTCATACTAACTATCCACAAGTCAGCGACATAAGACAATAAACACATGTGTATGCATTCTTTCACTCCAGTGGATCCATCGTTCAACCTAAGCATGCAGGACCCGCGACTCACCAGATGAGGTACATGGAGACGGCGACGATGAGGATGAAGCCCGTGCCCACCGCCACGATCGCCATCGTCCAGAAGTTGACCTCCTCTGGGGGAGAAAAGAGGTCACGTGATCTGTTCGGGAGAACAGGGTTATGCACAGTCATGCGATGGAAGGGGCGAGATCAAGCTAGCTTATAAATACAGGGGAAGGAAAACTTATATTCTTAAAGAAACGAAAGTTAAATGTTAAGTCTGTGTATGAGCTGAAGTCCAGCACGTATTTCCTCCGGGAGATCTCCCGACGAAGTTTCTTTCTCTGCATAAGTGTTGTAATAATCTCTTCTCTGAACGCGCCATTTTACAATTTTAAAAGTTATTTAAATCATAATATTTTAAGCTACGACACTAGTTCTCAACCAGTGTGTCGCAACGTACAAGTATGTCACGATTACCTTCTAAGTGTGCAAATGTGTATTTCTAGCCGTTAAAGGCATATTTTTTTAGTGTGAACCATCAGAAAAACTTTTACCTAATCTAAAGTTTCCCATTCATAAGAGTTTATCAAGTATTCTTATAGAGCAATGTACAATAGTTTGCACATTGTCAAGGAAAAATGATAGTTGTATGTATGTAAATTGCATATTAATGAAGTAAAGAGTTGGTGGGACGCAAAAGTCCAGGATATATTTCTGGTGTATCGCCAAATTGAAGCTGAGATTCCCTAAGATACGAGAAGAACGCCGTCCCGAATGATGCGAGCAAAGCAAGCAGATAATACATATGCATCTAGGTATTTATGTACGTATAAACTTTATGTATATGGATATGGTATACATACATATAGATACATGTATATGTACGTATGCATGCAAGAAAGAGAGAGAGAGAGAGAGAGAGAGAGAGAGAGAGAGAGAGAATAAGAGAGAGAGCGAGAGAGAGCGCGCGAGAGAGAGCGCGAGACAGAGACAGAGACAGAGCCAGAGAGAGAGAGAGAGATTGGGTTAGAGTTCGGGAAGCCAAGTAGCATAAAAGCTGCGGCTTCCCGCCGCCTCACCTGGCAGGTACAGCGCCTGCAACGGCGACGGCGAAACGAGCGTGGAATTCCTCCTCATTCCGAGATTCCAATTCCCGAAGTCCAAGATTTCTCAGCCGGCGGCCACGCGCTCAGCTGGCGGCCATGGGGCTTCTCGCTCGAGGGGCGCTCTCGCTTCGCTTTTGTTTCTACGTCCGGCGGAAAAGCCTCGCGTTTATCACTATGTTGTTTTTCTCTTTTTTTTTTTTCTTTTCTCTTTTTTTTCTTTTTTTTTTTTTTTAAATCACTCGAGTCTTTTTTGTCTGGCTTTCCCGTTTTCTGTGATTAATCTCTCGGTCTTGTAAACATCGCTTGCGGCTTGACTTTATGGCCCTTTCATCACGTTCTCTCTGTCCTTTTATATTTTGCTTTTATTTTGATGGTCTCGCTGCGTTTCTCCCCTCTGGAAAATAAAATGTTGATTAGTATGCAGTTTCTAAAACCGGTGGAGGACATGTGTTCTGTGTATATATCTAGATCACTATTAGTTATCATTGTTATGCCATACCTTTAACAACATTGATTTTTTTTTTCTACCCTCCGTAATAACTGAACAACATAAAATAATTAATTATCTCTCTCCTTCCTTCCCTCCCTTTTGTTTCCTTCATGGCAGAAGAAAATACAATATTTTTTTTTTTTTTTTTAAGCCCACCCACGCGGGTTTTTTTGGGCCCCCAAATTTTGAGAATTTTCCCTTTTAATGCCCTTCCCCCGGTGGGGCCAGCATTGCACCGGCCCCCATACATCTTTATTTGGGGATAGTGTTTTTTCCCCCAAACAGTAAAGGGAAAAATTTAGAGCCGGCAATTTGAAGTCCATTCAAAAAATGCCCCGGGATCATAAACTAAAAAAAAAATTTTAAAATTAAAAAATTTAAAATTTTAAATTTTTTTTTAAAAAAATTATTTTTAAAATTTTTTAAAAAAAAAAATAAAAAATTTTAAAAAAAAAATTTTTTTAAAAAATTAAAAAAATTATTTTTTAATTTTTTAAAAAAAAAATTTTT
The DNA here is from genome assembly GCF_019202785.1 of Penaeus chinensis. Lineage (NCBI taxonomy): Eukaryota > Metazoa > Arthropoda > Malacostraca > Decapoda > Penaeidae > Penaeus > Penaeus chinensis. The sequence goes on along the minus strand of NC_061855.1, from coordinate 8,288,469 downwards.
TTTAAAAAAAAAAAAATTTTTTTTAAAAATTTTTTAAAAAAAAAAAATTTTTTAAA
>NC_061855.1:8270913-8280913 GCF_019202785.1 Penaeus chinensis | reverse complement strand
GGCATGACATATTGTAGTTAAAAATGGCCATAAACACATAATCTCCTAGAACCAAGAATAATTATCGTTATATAGGTGATGCGACAGTGCAAAAAGGCCATCTTCAGACCGTTTCCGGATCATGTCCAAGGCGAACAGCAAAAAATGCGCAAGAAACCGATAAAAACTAACAAGTCCGTAATTATGCTACATAAGTGGTATAAGTGATCGAAAATCTTGCTTATTACATATCTCGAAAATATAACAGTTTAACGATATAATATATACAAGCAATATATTTTAAAATTGTAAATAATACGATCGTGTTCCGTCCGCCATTAAGCGCCGAATGTCCGTTGTATATGCCTATAGCCACGCCTCACGGTGCCTCTAGCGAAGTCAAACTTTCTAGACAATTACGTGGCAATTTTCCCCATATTCAGGCTGGACTTGAGAATTTGTAATATACTGTAACTGATCTGGAAACGACTGCTATCATTGTTTTGTTTTTTTTCTGTGATAATCGTTATGGTAATACCATGCGATTGTGATGACAGCTTTTACAGCAGTTACACTGATATATGAAGAAAAAAAAGTGAGAATATGAATATGCAGTCGTATTAGTGTAATGTAAATAATACTATTGGCAAAATGATAGACATAAAAATCATGCAGATTGAAATCATAATGTTATCGTCATGTTTATTATAGAAACGGTATGAATGAGAATAAATATTCACAATACATGAGATGAATTTGACCGGTTTCGATTAAGTCTTCATCAGAAACACATGGAGATATTCATCCTCATTCATACTTCTACGTTTGTCAACATGAATATGGTTCATCATGGTTATAGCAATTGTAATGGTAAGTGCTTTGCTATAATCATTGTTGCCGTCAGGACTGATAACACTGAACAACAGTATAAAATTAAGAGAAAAGAACACAGAAATGACTATTTGATGGGTAATCATGTTGGTTACAAAGGCGTCATTTCATCTTTTGCTTGAGGGGGACGGGGGGGGGGGGGGGGTCGGTGAGCGAAGTGAACAAATTAATTTGGGATTTTCATCTTCTTTTTTTTTTTTTTTGGGGGGGGGGGGGGGCACGATGAATAACACTCCATAGACTCTAAACAAAATCTTATTGGATTAATGATAACTCTATATTTGACTAAATTTGTCTTTTAAATTTCTTTATGTAACATTTCCCTGGTATTCACGGACAATATATATAGATTTATTCACATGTTCCTGCTGCAGCTCTAATACCACTTGTTGCAGTACAGTTTTATGGGAAAAGAGTGAGCACCGTGGTACTGGTGACACTAAAGCAAGCATCTGATCTTGAACCTTTTGGTTAAGAGGCAAATCTAGTATTACTGTGCATAAATATACAGCATTAATATATATATAAAGGTGGATGATAACCAGGGGCGTCAATTGGGGGGGGGGGGGGCAGTTGCTGCACCAGTCTATTCTGTTTTGTATGTGTCTGTAATCAAGGGGGAGGCAACTGCCAGGCCCTCTTTCCCAATTGACGCCCACGGTTGGTTAGGTTTTAAGTGTGACTGTGTATAGTCAGCATAACATTGTTCCAATTTTTTATTCGGTGCTTCTGCTTTTCTATGTAAATTTACGTCAGTTCAGTGATTCAGCTTTACATATTCATTTGCAGTTATTGTACTTGTTTTTGCGGTGACATTGGAGCTAATTGCCACGCATAAAAAGCGTGCTGTTTATAATCATAATAGTTACACGATTCACATTTAGATATCAGGAGAGAGATATGAAACCATCTTTCATTCTAGATGATTTGAAGTACCACGAGCCTGAACGCTTTTCTGAGCAGGTTTGAAAGTTATTATTCCTAACGGATTGCAAGCTGTCTATAACATGTAGGGCTACATGTACTTTCTGTGTAAGTGGAACAGGCGAGCAAAGTGTCGAATTGGCCGCCACGAGATTTATTGACTCAAAGGTCACACATCGCAATTAATGAACCATGATTGAGAAAGGGTATGTCCTTTATGCCAATACTTCAGGTAAAATCAGGCTTAAGGATCTGAATTTTAAAAAGCGATGATTTTCTAGTTTATGAAACTAATTAAGAAGTTCAGTGTGTATTTTTGGATGCGAGTAGTGGCCATCATGTTTTAAAAAATAGATTGTCAATTATTATGAATGTCTTGGTTATAACATGCCATTGAAACTACATTTTCTGCATTCGTATCTTTCATTTCTTGCCTCACAGAATGTCGGGGCGTCAGTGATAAAAGTGCAGAGGGGTTCTTTCAATACACTGAGAATTGCCAGAGGTAAACGGGTTTCACATTCATTATCAGAATCCTTGAATTAACAAGAAAAAAACTAGTCTGGACTTATAATAGTATCGTCTATAATAATAAAAAATGGTAATAACCATTATACAACAACGGTAAATATAGCAATGGACATGATAACAAGAATAAAGATGAACTATAATAATGATTGATATTGATAACGACAGTAATAACAGTCACTGTTTACTCAGTCCTCCGTTCTTTCGTTATTTTGTTCTGGTTTGCCTCATCTCTGCCAGTTTGTATTGGCTGAGATGCCTTGCCCTTACCCCTGGATGAAAGTGCGCCCTTTGGTCTCGGGAATGAATAACTGGACTATCATGGCGATACCCAGATTCGCTGTGCCGAATATCAGCATCGCCAATCCCAGGCCGAGGGAAGAGATCACTTTCAGGAAGAAAAATTTACAAAGTAAATAATGGAGTAACTAGAAGTGATCAAGGCAGCTCCCAGAGACGATCACGAAGACAATTACAGGTGCCAGGGCCACCCATGTGGACACCTCCACTTCCAGGAACAGGAAGGCTCCGGCGACGCCCTTCGACACTGCGCACATCACTGCCGTCGCCACGAGAAGGCGTTTGCGACCTACCAGGTCCAGACAGCAAGCAGACACGCACGTGCTTACAAGTCGAGCAACACCGACGAAAACTGTGCAATAAAATGCATCCAGCTCCACTTCTGCCTTGCGGAAAATGTACACAGTGTAGCTGAAGACCGGCCCTTTCCCGCCGAGCTCTCGCAGCATGAACACGCTGAGCATCAAAACAACTGGTATAGCGTTTTGGGCTTTGCGAAGCTCCCTTCCCTGCAATTAAGATATAAAGGAAAATGATGAATTACTACACAACATATCTTTTACCTTACCCTCTATATATATATATATATATATATATATATATATATGTGTGTGTGTGTGTGTGTGTGTGTGTGTGATATAATACACACACACACACACACACATATATATATATATATATATATATATATATATATATATATATATATATATATATATTCGTATATGCATGTACAGTATATGCTTCCCAAATCCTAAGTCATAAATAGAAGATCAAGTTATTCAAGTCACTGAATGGAGTCAATACATCCGTGGACATTTCGGTAATGAATTCACAAATACTCTCCAAATAGCTACCTGGTCCTTAACTTCACACTGTCGCTGGTCCGTCTTGAGACACATTGACGTCACGACCCAACAGAAGTCAAAGGTTTCTCAGCTGTGTCGATCATAGTCTATCTCACTAGCCAGTAAGGTGACTGTAAAGAAAGTGATATTGGTCATATTTAGAAATATGGATTTTCATTTCAGGAAACTAGATTTTGTGAATAGGTTTTATTTAAAAGAAAAGTCAAGTAAACTAATATGAAACATTTTTCATGAACCAAAATGCACAAGACACCAAAATAGGAATGATTCTTCCAAACGTGCCACAAGTCTATGGAATTCAGTAATGGACCATGCATACATGGATACCTTTTAAATTCAAAGGAATGCCAGAAAGTGCCAACTAGGAATGCTAGGTTCCATTACCATGCTAAATAAGTAAAAAAAATTAAATAAAAGATGATCACTCTCCTACCAGAAAAAGAATACCAAATTACGAAATCATTTGAAAATGACAAGCATCACCTGTCCCTATACCCACAGGGCGCCGAGTAACGGTGCCAAATCGCATGGGTAGTACAGTTTTCCCTTAAGTAGACTCGCTAAGGAACAGCCAAACCGCCAGTACATAAGTACAGTACATCACAAAATCAGGTAGGTTTAAACATGGTTACCACAAAGTATAATCAACCATTCGATAGAAGATTCGCCAGGTAAACTATGCATTAACAAAGCATAATTCAAGCGATGGCACCTTAATCGAATGTCAAACGCTGACACCGCGACCCGTGGCCGCGGTCGGTCGAAGCCGCACACCGGTAGGCTTAACAACCGCTAATAAACTGTTAGATACAAAATCATCTTTCTAACTTCTAACCCCAAACCCCATCCTTACCCATTCCAACACCGTCCTAAATCCTCTCCCACATCACCCGCCTCCTTCCCTCAACCCCTAAACTGTAAGCCTACAATTTATGTGCATTATAATGCATGGGCTCATTATAATGGAGTGCGTATGTGCGCTCAGGCAGACGCTGTTCAAACGTCTGTGCATGAATATGAGCGCTTATGCACGTGCGCAGGTGTATGAGTATGTGTGCGTACGTGTCCATGTGTGCGTGTGTGTGTCTGCAAGAGAAGCAATACACATGTGCATATAAACTTACATACGGGCACGTATGCGTTCATGTGTACACGGTTATGTTTGTGTATGCACAGTTATATGTATGCATATAGTTTGATGTACAAGATGTATGTGTATGTTCCCGACCTTGTACATGAGGGTGTACATGTCCATATATATATAGACATGTATATTTATGCATGTGTATATATTCATATGTGTATGGATATGTGTAGGTGTGTGTATATATGCGTATGTTTATATGTGTGTATGTATATATGTATGTGTATGGATATGTATATATATATATATATATATATATATATATATATGTATATGTGTGTGTGTGTCTATGCATACGTATATTGTATATACGTATATATATATGAGTATGTGTGTGTTTATACGTATATATAATTTTATGTCTATGTATATGTATGTATGCATGTGTATGTGTGTGTGTGTGTGTGTGTGTGTGTGTGTGTGTGTGTGTGTGTGCGCGCGTGTGTTCCTGTACATGTTATATATACATATGTGGGTGAACAGTATGTGTGCTTGCATGTGCATGTACTCATGAACATATGTGTATGGCTATATATATGTGTATGTATAGTCATGAAAAGGAGAAAACACACTACCGTGTTGATACTATGGTATAAAAACCCACACTGTAAAATCTAGTTTTACAGTGTGGGTTTTTATACCATGTATAGTCATAAGTACATGTACAAGATATGTACGCATGTGTATTCACATATAAATGTGGGTGTATATATACACATATGATGTGTGCATGTCTATATATGTTGTGTATAACGTTGGAGTATGTATGCATATCATATGCATAGGAGCACATGTAAAGGTGTGTGCTTGCATGTGCATGTGCGTGAAAATGAACATATGCATAGTACTTAGGGCATTTGCAGGGTGAACAAATATTTCTGCACTATGTGTACATACACATAAATGAAATCAGTGTACAAATATTATCACACATATATGCATTTATGATACTCAAGCCAATGTTCACGAGAGTAAACCCCAGTGTAGTGAGCAGGCCTTGCATTGCTGCTCATAAGTCCACACTAGACAGGGCCAACCCTGCTGGAGGGGCTTATCAGTAGACACCCTGGCTAAACTATTCCCCCTCCCACCAAGATACACCTAGGCCAGTAGGTAAGGGGTAATTCGGCTGTCTACCTCTCAATAAAAAACCATGACTGCACAGAGCAATGGCCCTCATTCCCCAGAGGCGAAAGAGCTCTGCTTACGGAGGCAATTGCTCTGGAGCAGAGAGTGTTAAATATCTGCAGTTAAAGACAGGCCGCCCCACACTGATGAACCTTTGTGTATACAATATAAGGACTATGAGAACTGAATCCGACTAACTAGCATTACTTGAGGAATTGTCTTTCATTAAATGTGATGTAGGACTCTGTGAGGTTAGAAGACTAGGCGAAGAACAGAAAATAGTAAATGATGGACACGTGCTCTATTGGAGAGGTAAACCCCTGGGTAACAAGCAAGAATTAAGGGTAGGTTTCTTAGTTCATAAACGTTTAGAAAAGAATACGGAATTCTATAATATAAGCAAAAGAGTGGCTTCAGTAACAATAAAACTAAACAATAAAACACAACTTAAAGATTGTTCATGTCTATGCTCCAACCTGCAGCTACAATGATGAAGAAATAGAGAGCTATGAAGATGTTCATTTAGCCAGCAAGAGTATAAAACCCCATTTCACAATAATTTAAATAATTTTAATGCCAAAATAGGTAAAAAGACTGAAATACTGTATTGGGAAATCATGAAATAGGTCGTAGGAATGAGAGGGGACAAATGCTAGTCGATTTCGCGGAGGCTTGAATCCTCTATATCATGAACATATTCTTTGGAAAATGACTAGAGCGGAAGTGGACACGGATGTTGCATCTGACATCAAAAACAAAATTGACTTCATAATTTCAAATAGGAACAATATAGTAAAAATGTTGACAGCGAATGGTCAGAGGCCAAATTAAATTACACCTCAGAAGGGAATGGAACAAACTCCAACAAAAACCGCAGCCAAATTTAGATAACTTGAAGACCAGAGCGATAGAATTTAGCATTAACATCCAAAACAGATATTCACTTCTTAGCGGTGAAGAGGTCAACATTGACCAAATCATCAAACAATTCCATGACATAATAAAGGAAGCTGCACTTGAAGTAAGCGGTAATAATGTCAACCAAAGCTCCAGCAATCTCTAGATAGAAACTAAAAAGGCTATGTAAAACACGTAGGGTCATCAAACAGGGACAAAATAGAATTAGCTGAACTAACAAAGACTATAAATTAAAACAAGAGAGATGTACAGAAATTCAATACTCAAATAATAAATGAAACAGTGATCTCAGGTACCAGCATGAAAACAGCTAAAAGGAGACTCGGAATAGGGACACATCTAATGTATGCAATAAAGAAACCAGTCGGAGAAGTGACATATAACAAGAATGAAATCATAAGAGTAGTGGAAAACTTTTACAGGGATCTATACAACTCAAATTACCAGCCATGGATAGAAGCGATCACGGAAGCTAGAGACGTACCTGACATCACAACAGAAGAAATGAAAAGAGCAATTAAAGGCATGAAGAGAGTTGGAAAACACCAGGTGAAGATGGGATTAGTATAGACCTTATAACAGATGCAAGAAAAATTGCAACAGTGAAACCAGCTAATCTTTTTAAAAAATGCCTTCTGAAAGGAAAAACTCCGAAAGCCGGGAAATATGCAACAATGATTTTAATGCATCAAAAATGGGATAGAAAGGACAAAAAAAAAACCCGACCCATAAGCCTCTTTTCTGTTACAAACTGTTCATGAAAGTCATCACAACTCGCATCTCTGACAGTCTGGAGTCTAACCAGACTAGAGAACAGGCAGGCTTCCGCAGTGGATTCTCAACAATAGACCTGTGTATGGCATTCATCGATTATGAAAAGGCATTTGACTCTGAACAAATACCAGCAGTACTAGAAGCTATTCGCAGACAGGGAGTAGAGGAGGTATATTGTAAAATACTGGAAGATATATTACGAATATGGATCAGCAACCATCAAGCTCCACATGGAAACCGATAAAATACCAAATAAAAAAGGTGTTAGACAGGGCGATACCATCTCACCTTGAAGAAATATTCAAGAAGCTAGAATGGAACGGAAAGGGTATCAAAATAGGAGACGAATACCTAAACAAAGATTTGCAGATGATATTAATCTCTTCAGTGAATCTGTAAATGAAATGCAGCATTTAATAAAAGATCTGAATAGAGAAAGTCTGAAAGTCGGACTTAGGATGAACAAGATCACGTTCAACAGCAGAGTTCAATTCGAACAGATACACGTACAAGGCAAAGAGGAAATAAAGCAACCCATCAGTCTAGGCTGGAGTGTCTTCAGCAGTCACAGTAGCATACTAAGAGGCTCCTTACCATTATGTTTAAAAAGAAAAGTTTTTAACCAGTGCGTCCTCCCAGTTATGACCTACGGATCAGAAACATGGCCTACAACTAAATTACTGGGGAGGAAACTAATAAGTGCCCAGAGAGGGATAGAGAGATTGATGCTGGGAATTAGCCTAAGAGAATGGATGAGGGCAACTTGGATCAGGGAATAGACAAAAGTTGAAGATATACTTGTGAGCATCAAAAAGAAAAAATGGCAATGGGCAGGTCATATATGTCGGAGACAGGATTACAGATGTACAAAGAAAGCAACAGACTTAGCTATAGATAACATAAAGAGGCCAAGGCCCAGACCAGTGACAAGATGGTGTGACAAAATAACGAAATTTGGGGGCAAAGACTGGAAACAAAAAAATGCAAGACAGACAGAGTTAGAAAAGATTCGGAGATGCCTACATCCTGCAGTGGATCGATTCAGGCTGATGATGATATATATATATATATGTGTATATATAGTGTGTATGTGTGTACAGTATCTATGTATGTATATGTATATCTGCATCTATATGTGTATGTGTGTGTGTGTATATATATATATATATATATATATATATATATATATATATGTGTGTGTGTGTAAATATATATATATATATGCATATATATATAGAGAGAGAGAGAAAGAGATATATATATATATATATATATAGAGAGAGAGAGAGAGAGAGAGAGAGAGAGAGAGAGAGAGAGAGAGAGAGAGAGAGAGAGAGAGAGAGAGAGAGAGAACTCGTCAAGACGAAACAAATAACTGAAATGGATACACTTTTTTGACATGACTATATAGTAACATAAAACAATCAAGCATATTGCATCTAAATGCCCAGACCACAAATTCCTCCATCGGTTCAGGACGGGAATTCCCTCCATTCCACATTTCATTGGCCACCGAAACTCACATGAAAGAGGGAATAATGCAATGTCATATTGAATTGAATATATTACAGCCCTCCCTGAGCGTGTGTGTGTGTAAAACTTCCCTATCATTACTCATGTATGGTTAGGTAGGTACGCGTAATGTCTAGGGAGCTAGCTATATCCTAGCTGCACACTCCTTTTAGTGGGTCGTGTGGTATGGTTGGTTTAGTACTGGCCCTCCGGTTCATACCCGGAGTGACCTAGGTTCGAGGGTTGTTATATATATATATATATATATATATATATATATATATATATATATATATATATATCATTGCGGCATTGCATTATTCCATCATTTATATAATATCTATATGTATATATGCATGTGTATATATACATATACATATATATGTGTGTGTGTGTGTGTGTGTGTGTGTGTGTGTGTGTGTGTGAATATATGTTTACGTACATGTCTGTGTGTATGTGTGTGTGTATATATATATATATATATATATATATATATATGTATGTATGTATGTATGTATGTATGTATTTGTGGATATATTTGACTAGCCATGAAAAAGTTTATTGGTTCATATCCATATAAGGAAGAGAGGAACCAACCATTTTTCTTAATTTGATTGCTTCAAATGCTCCTTACCATCACGCCTAACGAGAAATTCTATAGTAATATTAGATCCACATGATGAGATTCACATGAATATGACATTCTAAATCAATCTAAAATAACAGCTTTAGCATCCTTATGACATTTTGAAGCGAATGGTTATATGATAAGACCGGAGATTATATAATGATCAGTCGATCATTGAAACGAATTACCTCCGGACAACCCATATGATCAGCCTTATATGGATGTTATTAATAATTCACAACTCTTGCATATGGGTTCCGATTTTATTAGTGTTTACTGAACGTCACCTCAGTTGATGGCTTTGCGTCGTGACAAAAGGTGGTCATGAAACCCTGCGTGAGAATCGCTGTGTTTAATGTAAGCCTGCGATGCATATCGTGTTAGTGTGTGTGGTTAGTAGCACTG
>NC_061855.1:8260913-8263413 GCF_019202785.1 Penaeus chinensis | reverse complement strand
ACAACTCTATGAATCCTTACGCTCGATTCAGCTCCGTCTTCTGATCGAACGTCCTGGACATAACTAAGCCCATGCTGACGGTCTTGAAGAGGCGCTCAGAGATGATATACAAATGGCATTTTCCTGTCTGTCAAAAGGGAAGCAAGAAAGAGAGAGAGAAGGAGAGAGAGGGGGGAGGGAGGGAGGTATAGATGGAGAGAGAGGGGGGAGGGAGGGAGAAGGAGAGAGAGGGGGGGAGGGAGAGAGGTATAGATGGAGAGAGAGGGGGGAGGGAGGGAGAAAGAGAGAGAGGGGGGGAGGGAGGGAGGTATAGATGGAGAGAGAGGGGGGAGGGAGGGAGAAAGAGAGAGAGGGGGGGAGGGAGGGAGATATAGATGGAGAGAGGAGGGGGAGGGAAGCAAGAAAGAGAGAGAGAAGGAGAGAGAGGGGGAGGGAGGAGGTATAGATGGAGAGAGAGGGGGGAGGGAGGGAGAAGGAGAGAGAGGGGGGGTGGGAGAGAGGTATAGATGGAGAGAGAGGGGGGAGGGAGGGAGAAAGAGAGAGAGGGGGGGAGGGAGGGAGATATAGATGGAGAGAGGAGGGGGAGGGAAGCAAGAAAGAGAGGGAGAAGGAGAGAGAGGGGGGGAGGGAGGGAGGTATAGATGGAGAGAGAGGAGGGAGGGAGGGAGAAAGAGAGAGAGGGGGGGTGGGAGAGAGGTATAGATGGAGAGAGAGGGGGGAGGGAGGGAGAAAGAGAGAGAGGGGGGGAGGGAGGGAGATATAGATGGAGAGAGGAGGGGGAGGAAGCAAGAAAGAGAGGGAGAAGGAGAGAGAGGGGGGGAGGGAGGGAGGTATAGATGGAGAGAGAGGGGGGAGGGAGAAAGAGAGAGAGGGGGGAGGGAGAGAGGTATAGATGGAGAGAGAGGGGGGAGGGAGGGAGAAAGAGAGAGAGGGGGGAGGGAGAGAGGTATAGATGGAGAGAGAGGGTGGAGGGAGGGAGAAAGAGAGAGAGAAGGAGAGAGAGTGGGGGAGGGAGGAGTAAAGATGGAGAGAGAGGGGGGGGAGGGAGGGAGAAAGAGAGAGAGGGGGGGTGGGAGGGAGAGGTATAGATGGAGAGAGAGGGGGAGGGAGGGAGAAAGAGAGAGAGGGGGGGGAGGGAGGGAGATATAGATTGGAGAGAGGAGGGGGAGGGAAGCAGAAGAGAGGGAGAGGGAGGGGGGGGAGGTGGGGGGGGAGGGAGGTAGTAGATTGGAGAGATGAGGGGGAGGGAGGGAGAAAGGAGAGAGAGGGGGGAGGGAGAGAGGTATAGATGGAGAGAGAGGGGGAGGGGAGGGGAGGAAAGAGTGAGAGGGGAGGGAGGGAGAGGAGTTATAGATGGAGAGAGAGGGGGAGGGGATGCAAGAAAGAGAGAGAGAAGGAAGGAAAGAGGGGGGGCTGAGGGAGGAGGTATAGATGGAGAGAGAGGGGGGGAGGGAGGGAGAAGGAGAGAGAGGGGGGGGGAGAGAGGTACCGATGGAGAAGAAGAAGGGGGGAGGGATGGGAGGAAAGAGAGAGAGGGGTGGTGGGAGAGAGGTATAGATGGAGAGAGAGGGTGGATGGGGAGGAGATAAGACGAGAAGAGGGGGGGAGGGATGGGAGAATAGATGGAGAGAGGAGGGGGAGGGAAGCCAGAAGAGAGGGAGAAGAAGGCGAGAGAGGGGGGGAGGGATGGAAGGTATAGATGGAAGTGAGAGAGGGGGGAGGGGATCAGGGAGAGAAGGAGAGAGAAGGGGGGAGGGAAGGGATGTATAGAAGGAGAGAGAGGGGGAGAGTGAGGCGAGAAGAGAGGAGAGGGAGGGGGAATTTAGGAGAGATAAGATGGAGAGAAGAGGGGGAGGGAAGCAGAAGAAAGAGAGAGAGAAGGAGCAAGAGGGGGTGGGGAGGGAGGGAGGTATAGATGGAGAGAGAGGGTGGGATGTGAGGGAGAAGGAGAGAGAGGGGCGGGAGGTGAGGGATGTATAGATGGAGAGAGAGGGGGGACTGGAGGCGACGAAAGACGAGAGAGGGAGGAGAGGGGAGGGAGATATCAGATGGAAGAGAGAGGGGGAGGGAAGCAAAAAAGAGAGAGAGAAGAAGAGAGAGGGGGGGAGGGAGGGAGGTATAGATGGAGAGAGAGGGGGGAGGGAGGGAGAAGGAGAGAGAGGGGGGGAGGGAGGGAGGTATAGATGGAGAGAGAGGGGGGAGGGAGGGAGAAAGAGAGAGAGGGGGGGAGGGAGGGAGATATAGATGGAGAGAGGGGGGGGAAGCAAGAAAGAGAGAGAGAAGGAGGGAGAGGGGGGGAGGGAGGGAGGTATAGATGGAGAGAGAGGGGGGAGGGAGGGAGGAAGAGAGAGAGGGGGGGAGGGAGGGAGATATAGATGGAGAGAGGGGGAGGAAGCAAGAAAGAGAGAGAAAAGGAGAGAGGGGGGGGAGGGAGGGAGATATAGATGGAGAGAGGAGGGGGAGGGAAGCAAGAAAGAGAGAGAAAAGGAGAGAGAAGGGG
>NC_061855.1:8215913-8245913 GCF_019202785.1 Penaeus chinensis | reverse complement strand
AATGAATAGCCATGTATGAGCAAGGAAATCAATTTGATCAATGTGGTACCAAAGCTCCACGTGATACAGGCATCGAAACTTAGAGAGAAAGGTATCTTAACCCTATCGCCCCGTATGGCAAAAATACATGCCATGTCCAATGTAATACAAGTTTATTTATTGTATTTACACATAGATGGATCTACAAGTGCTTAGTCATCAAGGTCTTAAATTTAATAATCATAACATCAATAACAATAATAACAGTATTGATACCAACTGTATTAGAAAGAAAAACACATTTTCGCGCCAATTCAAGGAATGGGGAAATCAGGATCGGTCACTAGGGCTACTGATAGATTCCTTGCCGGCTGAGCACATGTGGAGCCATCTGTAGGTAACAACATTCACAAAAAAATACAGGGAGGAGAACATCAATCCTTGGGTTAAAGTAAATCTCATTCAACAATACTATTATCATTATTATCATTGTTCTTTGGCAGTTTAATTCCCATGATGTCAGTGTTTGATCTTTCAGAAAAAAAGCTAAAAAAAATCTTAGCTAAGTTATGCATTCAGAGTACGTAGAAGCGTAGAAGTTATTTTTTGTTCTTGTTATGTACTTATACACACCTATACAAACAAACACACACACATGCGCGATATATATATATATATATATATATATATATATATATATATATGCGGGACACCCCTCAAAAGAACTCCAAGGGGCCGACAGGCATGAAGGAGCGCAGGTGTTCCTCGCCCTGCGCTATCTCGTAGCCCCACAGCCGAAGGGCCTTGTCACATACGCCCTGAATCCGCTGCACTTCCTCCCACGACAGGTCCTTCTGCCAGTGTAAAGGGGCGGTCTTCGAGTCGCGGAAGGTGCTGGAAACGCCGCCCTTTTTCCGGCCGGTGTGCGTGTGCAAGAATTTCTGAATGTTGGGGTGGAAGTCAAGGCGGAAGAAATCCAAAAGTTCCTTCGTCTTGTTGAACACGTTGAACGAAACGTCTTCATAGCGGACAGCTCTGTAAAAGAGAGAAATAAATACATAAACACAATGGTTCTCGTTAGTCTTTTAAGGCAAAATACTGCGTGAGTTGGTCGTCGTTTCCTACCTTGCAGAGTATGCAGATAATCAATATTGCAAACTACTGATATCCTATTGTTCTTGTTATCGTATTGTTGTCATTATCGCTATTCTTATTACCATTATCATTATCATCACTGCTATTGGTATTATCATTACCACAATCATTATTATCATTACCATGATTTTTCCACTATTATTATCATTATCATCATTATTATTATATTATCGATATCATTATTATTATTACCATTGTTATCGTCATCATCAATAGCATCATCATCATTATCTCAACACACAAAACAGCTTTTTAGCCTCTTCAGGAGCTCTGGCTCCAGTCCCTACATAGGAGAGGGATTTTTGGATTTATAAGATGTGCATATCTTTGTCAGAGGAGGATTTTTATTTGTTTTAGGGCCCCTGTAACCACAGTTGTAGCTTTGGTTGTCATATCCAACATCACTCCAATTTCGATTTCGAGGTCTCTGCATTAGCTTAGTTTCTCGATGATCTGGATTGGTGTGTTCCGTTCGATGGTATGGAGATACCAGGTAACAGGCAAGTTCCTTCTTTTGGCTGGTTTCTCTCTATCGGCGTGGGTGGACAAGACCCTGAGCTTGCTGTGTGTTCGTTTTCCTCATACATATCATTCGGTTGGTGTATCGTGTTTCTTGTAGATGATTCAGAGCATGCGTTTTGCTACTCGATAGTGCTGGACAGCTTGAGTCTCGGTGGTCGTTTGTCTCCTCAGATTTACCACAGAATTTGCATTGTGTTATCTATAATTATTCGGTGGTAGTATGATCGAGTTAGTCATGTGATGCAATAATTAGCCCTTCCATTCTAGACATGATGACTTTTAGCATTTATTTGTCATTTTCTCATCGATATCTGGCTTGTTTGCATTTCAGGGGTACTTGCCATGCAGAGATTTTATCTTCCTATTTGATCTTGAACTGTTTCCAGGCTTCATCACTTGCAAACTTCCATACGCTTTGGGCAGAGTTGGTGTTCGCCTCGTCATCTTTCGACTGGGTTGTCGGAATAGTTCTCGGAATAGACTGGATTATTTAGTGATAGAATAGAGCCTCTTCCGCTTCGCTTGGCTAGAGTTTTGATTATTTAAAGCAGCTGATCATTTGGTTGTTCGGGGTATTAATCTAGTTCAATAGTGAAGGTTTTATATGCCAGTTCTGTTTGGATTACTCCTATCCATCCGTGATTGCTATTTTATGTTATTGTATGCTTGTGCTAGATCTTCGTGCAAACTGAGCAATTTTCATCCAGAAGTTAGCATTGAAGTCCCATCCCGCAACCTTTTGAGTGTTGGATGCCATCTCATTCGTTGATACGAAGGTATATTTGTAGATAGCTTCTTGGTCCAGCTCCTTGATTCTGCTGTTAATGACAAGGTTGCTTTATCTGAGTTGGTAAGGTAGCTTTCGCAAATTTGTCTAGGCTGAATCCATTTCTGTATCATCAGTTTTCAGCCTTGTTTGTTTGTTGTCATATTTGATTAAATATTTAAAATTAAAGATAAATATAGATAACAATTAATATTATATTAAACATCAAAACATAAATATTATATTATGTATGTATAAAATTACTGTATAAATATTATGCTTTAGCAAACGTGTCTAAGTTTTCTATATAGAATAGAAGACACATTTTGCTATGCGGTCATATATTCGTATCCACTATCATGGAGTAATATAGATAGAGAAGCCAGCACGATGCAAAGCATACGTGAGGAGAGGGGAAAGTTCCACTATTTATGTTTATGTGTCTGGATATTAGTGATCCCTTTTCTTGATGTAGGGTAATTTCCATTTTCCTTATTAGCTCTACAAATCTTACAATTGTACAATTACAGGTTTATCCATGCCGAGGAGTGTTCGTCTTCTACGTTTGCCTGCTGCTTCTCTATGATGCTTGAGGGTGAAGAAAACACTGATGAAAACTAAAGTAGGTTCATTGGAGATCAGCTCTGACAAAATAAATACGGAACTCTTCCTGTTCCTCTGCCCCACACGCCAGTCTCCGTCTGCGACTGTCTACTGCCAGACGTGTGACTACAGAGACAAACTAAAATGTTGTACTCTATAAATCATACAGAGTCTCACTATTTCATATAGGTGATATGCTACACATCAATATAAACTAAACATAATCTTCTATATTTAACATGGTATAACATATCACACAAAAGGAAGTGTATTATATATAATCACATAATTATCACTAACTACGTACAATAATAATAGCGTCACAATACGTATGCACTGGCATCACAACGTGGCACTCACAACTCACATCATTGTCATAACTCACTTCATTACACAACCCACATCTCCCTCCCCCCTTTACATTCACTAGCAGGAGTCTTGAACGGACTTCAACTTGAGACGTTCCGAACGTCGCGGTTCAACAGGCACAGATGGAGCGGAAGATCCTGGTGCGTCGCCTTCCCAATCTGTCGAGTTTCCAATCTTGAGCTGTGTAGGGCGCAAGAAACGTAGATTGCGCCACAGTATGCGGCCACTTGGCAGCCTGATGTGATAATCACGAGATTTGCCAATACCCATGACAGTGCCGACCTAATCCCAACGCTTGGATGTGGGATCCTGGATTCGCACCTGCGCCCCAATCTCTAACTTGGAAGGGGAGTGGGCATGCTTGTCATAGCGGGTCTTCACGTCCCTGGCCCGTACTGCGGCACGACGGTCGCAGTCCTCAGCCTTGGTCTGCCACTCCTTCATGAAGGCACTAGAGTGGGCAGGCACACAGGAGCGAAGGGGCATGGCAAACAGAATCTGCGCAGGAGATCGACCAGTGAAGTTTGGGGTGTTACGTAACTCCAGTAATCCTCTGTCAAATTCCTCACTGTCAATATTTCCGTTGGGTTTGTCTTCATGATCAGATACTTGACTTTCTTCACAGCAGCCTCTGCATGCCCATTGGACTGTGGGTAATGGGGGCTTGACATAGCATGACGTACTCTCCATCGCTGAAGAAAGGTTGCAAATTCCCGGCTGGAGAAATGAGGTCCGCCATCAGTGTGCAGGCGAACCGGCACACCCAGATCACGGAACATATGCCAGAAGAATCTGATCGTCGAAGCACTTGTTGCATTAGTTCCACATGGGATGACAACAGGCCATCTGGAGAGTCGGTCAGCATACACCAAGAAGTGTTTTCCAGCAACACTGAAAAAGTCTGCCGACACAGACATAAATGGTCTTGTGGGTTTGTCATCCAACATCAGGGGCTCCTGCTGCTGACTAGGCTGTAGGCGCTGTCATGGCTCACAGGCATGAACAGTGTTTACAATGTCTGCATTAATGCCTGGCCAAAAGACTGTCTGCTGTGTACGACGTTTTTGTTGCTTCCACGCCACAGTGGCTCTCATGCAGGGGCAGTTGCCAATAACCACAAAGAGCATCCACAGTTGTGAAGAACTTTGACTGCGGACTGATACTTCTGATGGCTGTAAATGGCGTTGGAGAAGGGTGGGCAGGGCGAGAGACTTGCCTGTTGAGCTTTGATAGGTCATACGAACACCTCCATTTGCTTTTGGAACAACAACCATTAGATGACACCATTCTGATGGTTCATCCTCCACTGGCTTTAAGATGCCTTGGATTACTAATGACTCAAGCTCCTTTCTTGTTGGTTCCTGAAAAGCCAAAGGAATCATTCTGGGAGTGTGGATCGCGAAGGGCGTGGCATTCTCCCTCAGATGAATTCTCATGGGAGGGCCTACCATCGTTTTGAGTGGCCCAGACTGCAAGTCGTCCTTCTTCACCAACACATCTGCATACTGATGCAGGAAGTACTTCCTTGCTTCTTCAGGTGACTTCAGCTGGTTCAACGGTAAAGGCAGCAACTGAGGAGGGTTCGACATTGGTGTATTGCCCAGCCCATGAACGCGATTGGCAATGTGCACATCCGATATCTGCCTTGGGAAATAGTCCAGAACAGAGCAGCAGGGATGTAAGCGAAGGCTGAATATCAATCCAACATGTAGTCGAACGGTTGCCATAGGTGATGATTCCACGAAAAGATCCAGCCGCTGGTGGCATCTTGGACCCGTCTGCATTGTAGTATACAGTCTCTGCCGGTAGTGCTAAGTCTTCCTTTGAAAGGGCGAGACTACTAAGATGCTGAAGTCCAATGACAGTTGTGTCTGCACCAGTGTCAGGGATGATGGCAAGACTACCTGATATATCATTATGCCGAATTGACACGCTGACTTTAGGGGAAGGCTGAGGTTTCGGTAGTGCAGTAGAGGTGACACTCCTGGCCAATGACACTGAAGGGGATACTGAACTTACTACCTTCAATTCATGATTGGTGTCCTCTTCTTTTGTCTTCTGAGCCTTCCGTTTCTTTGGGCAGCATTTATCATAGTGTCCCTACCGGTTGCACACCTTGCATCTGGCATTCCTGGCAGGACACTTTGAAGCAGTAGCCTAGTGGCCTTTCTTACCACAAGCATGACATGCTGAAGTTGTGGCCCTGCACAAACCTTTTTCATGTTGACGACCACAGCAGTTGCAGGCCTTATTCGGCAGAGGTGAGCCAGACCTCATCTTGGACTTCTGCTTCAGGGCAGCCTTTTTCTCCCTTTTATATTGAGAAACAGCGCGTGAAGAAACTGTGTCCTTCAAAGCAGATAATGGAGTCTTTGACGATTCATGAGACCTGCATTTCTCCAAAACATCCTGCAACGTCGCCGAGCGGTCCCTTTCAATGAGCTTCTGGGTAAGTTTCTCATCTCGTATACCCATTAGAATGCCGGCGACAGGCCACGAGGTCGCGGAGGCCTGGGGCAGGCAACAATAACAGGCGTCAGAACTGAATTTGCTGGATCACTGCGCCATGTTCGTCTTCTACGTTTGCCTGGTGTTGCTCTATGATGCTTGAGGGTGAAGAAAACACCGATGAAATCTAAAGTAGGTTCATTTGCGATCAGGTCTGACAAAATAAATACGGAACTCTTCCTGTTCCTCTGCCCCACACGCCAGGCTCCGTCTGCGAGTTTTTACTGCCAGACGTGTGACTACAGAGACAAACTAAAATGTTGTACTCTATAAATCATACAGAGTCTCACTCTTTCATATAGGTGATATGCTACACATCAATATAAACTAAACATAATCTTCTATATTTAACATGGTATAACATATCACACAAAATGAAGTGTATAATATATTATCACAAAATTATCACTAACTACGTACGATAATAATGGCGCACAATCCGTATGCACTGGCATCACAACGTGGCACTCACAACTCATATCACATACACAACCCACAAGGAGAGGTTTTTAGATTTACCTTTCACTTCTTCAGGGATTGATTTGCATATAAGCACTTTATCTTTGCAACCATGGCTTTTGCAACCTTTTTGTTCATTACGGTATAATCTATAACTCGAGGAAGATGTCAGTTTTCTCTGTAATATTATCTGTCAAGATTTGATACATTATTGGCACGTGTGCTGTGTGGTGCAGCGGTAGCGTTCTCGTCTAGCAATCTTGCTGACCTGCGTTCAAATCCCTCGCCGCCAGTGGATGGTAACCCCGGCCATTCCTTGCACACAGGGGATAGTTTAGAAGCAAAATGAAACAGACAGTATGTCACACCAAGAATATCCATTGTAACAAATGGAATCAAACTAAACTCTTAAAAAAAAAACTCTTAACTCTTATCAGTCCGTTTTTTTTTTTGTTTTTTTTAGGGATTGGCTTGTCATCCGTTTTTGTGATGAGATAAGCTATTCTCCTTGTGGGCAAAAGAGGGCATTGGTCAGTGTTTGATGACGTTATTGCACGATTTTACAAGGTCTTTATGCAAATTGATCAACTGTCTGATCCAGAAGTTTGCAATTTCGTCCCATCTCGTAGCCTTCCAGTTGATGTTATTACTGACTGCCCTGATTGTTTCATCGCTCGTTATGTCTGTCCAGTTCCGCTGTGCAACATTAGCGTTTTGCATTTCTTGATAATTGATTCACTTGGTATTTCTAGTATGTGGCTTATTCTCATCAGAACTGGCTAACTTCAGCGAGGGAAAGGTGTTTTGTTTTGTTTTTTGTTTTGTTTTTTGTATTATTTTTTATTATCATTACTATTATTATTATTATTATTATTATTATCAATATTAGTACTATTGTTATAGCTATTATTATTATTTTATTATTATTATTATTATTATCATTGCTATTATAGTTATCAGCATTACTCATATTATCATTATTAGTATATTTTTCTATATTATCGCCATTACTATTATCATTATTATTGCTATTACTGTTACTATTAACATTACCATTATTATCATTATCATTATTTTCATTATCATCGCCATTAACATTAGCATTGTCAATATCATTATTTTTATTATTATCATTGTTATCGTTATTACTATCATCATTATTATGATCATTATTGTTATTATTGTTATTATTATTATCATTATTATTATTATTATTATTATTATTTTTGCTATTATTATTATCAATATTATCATTATTATCATTAGTATTATCATTAGTATTATTATTATTAGCATTCGAATTAGTATTATTGATATTATCATCATCACCATCATCATCATTATTATTTTTATTACTATCATTAACGTTGCCATTATTATTTTTTTATTAATGTTTTCTTCATTATTATTATCATCATCATCATCATCATTTTCATCCCCATCTGCATGATGATATCATCATCGTCATTAGCATTATCATTATTATTATCACTATTATTACTATTATCATCATTATCATTATTATTATTATTATTATTACTAATATTATTATTATCAGTAATATTATTATTACTATCATCATCACCATTATTATTATTGCTATCATTATAATTATCATTGCCACTATAATTGTTTTCATTATTATTTTGTTATCATTATTATTATATTATTATTAGTAGTAGTAGTATCCTTATTATCATTATCATCATCATTATCATTATTATTATTATTATTATTATTATTATTATTAAGATACTCATTAGTATCATTATCATTATTAGTATCATTATCATTATTATTATCATTACCCTTATTATTATTGGTATCATTATCGTTATTATTTTGATCATCATCACCATTATCATTATCATTATCATTAACATTAGCATTAATTGTTGTTACTATTATCATTATTATTATCATTAATTTCACCATTATTATTATCATCACTATTGATATAACTATTTTTATTAGTGTTATATATTTCATTATTATCATTATCATGATCAGTATCATGATAATCAATACTTCCATTACTTTTAACATCCTGTTTAAATTAGCAGTACCATTGTTATTACTGTTTTTAATATTATCATTATTATCATTATTATCATTAGCACCACTACTATTATAATTATCATTAAAATCAACATTATCATCATCATCATCATCATCAACATTTTCACCATTATTACTATTACTATTGTGAGGTGGTATCTGTGGGTTGTGAAATGAAGTGAGTTATGACAATGATGTGAGTTGTAAGTGCCACGTTGTGATGCCATTATTATCGTACGTAGTTAGTGATAATTATGTGATTATATATTATACACTTCCTTTTGTGTGATATGTTATACCATGTTAAATATAGAAGATTATGTTCAGTTTATATTGATGTGTAGCATATCACCTATATCAAAGAGTGAGACTCTGTATGGTTTATAAAGTACAACATTTTAGTTTGTCTCTGTAGTCACACGTCTGGCAGTAGACAGTCGCAGACGGAGCCTGGCGTGTGGGGCAGAGGATCAAGAAGGGATCCGTATTTATTTTGTCAGAGCTGATCGCAAATGAACCTACTTTAGATTTCATCGGTGTTTTCTTCACCCTCAAGCATCATGGAGAAACACCAAGCAAACGTAGAAGACGAACAGTATCTCCTTTCTCCAAATTCCGGACCTTCCTGTGCCAATGACTGAACGCTAAATTCCGTATTCAGGCTTTTATTTCTCTGGGGAGCTGGACGTGATTAGCTTCACACACACACACACACACACACACACACACACACACACACACACACACACACACACACACACACACACACACACACAGATATATATATATATATATATATATATATATATATATATATATATATATATATATATGTGTGTAATCTTTATTGAGTGATCACATTGACGCAATTCGTCAAGTGTTTTATATCTAACTGTGTGATTTTAATGAAGGGCTTATGTGTGTATTTTATTAAGTGATAGATAAGTTTTAAGAATAATTTCTTTGTCTTCTATGGGCATTGGAAATAAGTTTAATGGTAGGAATTTTCACGTTACCAAAAGTGATATTTGAAAGACATAGAGCATAGAACATTACACTTCCATTATTTCTACCATTATTTTTGTTATTTTTGTTATTATTTTTTTGTTTTATAATTATTTTCATTGTTAATGTTATTATCATTTTTAGCTATATTATTATTATTGTTATTATCATTATTATTATTGGTATTATCATTATTATCATTATTATCATCATTATTATAATTATTATCATCATTATCATTATCATTATCTTTAGCGTTACCATCACCATTACCAATATTATTATTATTATCCTCATTATTATTATTATTATTATTGTTATTATTATTATTATTATTATTATTACTACCATTATTATTATTATTGTTATTGTTATTATTATCATCATTATCATCATTATGATTGTCATCCTCTTCATTATCATCATCATCATCATTATCATTAGTACCATCATTATTATCATTATTTTTTATTATTATTACCTTTATTGTTACTATTTTAATCATTGTTATCATCATTATCATTACTAATATTTTTCCATTATTACTATTATCATCATTTTCATGATTATTACTAACATTATTATGATCATCATAATCATCATCATTAACATCATTTTAACTGTAATCATAACTACCATTACTGTAATTATTCTTATTATTGATATTATCATAATCATTATAATTATTGGTAGTAATAATAGTACTGTTAGTATTATCATTATCACTACCACTATCACTATCATTATTATAATCAGTAACACCATCATTATCATTTGCATCATCAGTCATAATAAATTAAGATAGTCAATGAAATAGCAAGCAAAGAAGAAGAATAAAAGAAAAAAAAAAGAGGAAAGAAGAGACAAAATTAATCCCACCTGAAGGACTCGGGAAACTTCCTCCTGAAGACTAACGCCGTGATGTAGTCCCTGACGAGGTCCTTGCAAAGTGTCTCAGGATCGTCGCAGTCTTTCTTTCCAGGGCACCATACCCTGTGCCGGCGAGACTGCAAGGTGCCACGAGGATCCCGCACCAGCAACAGCAACCGCACGCCCAACCTGCGACGCATTACATGATTTAGACGTGTTGACAACATGTCCAATCAGCTGATGATTTCAGGCAACAACAAGAGAGTCAACAAAAGGCCTACCTCTTGTCCTCCAGCAGTTCCTCCGTGAGGTTGAGCCTGAGTCGGACCGTCTTGAGGGACTGGAAGGGGAAGAGGCTGCAGAAGGGCGACAGGAACTCGGGCTTCCAGCACAGGTCGGGGAACGTCTTACACCGACCCCAGAGGACGCTGTTGTGAGAGAACAGCCAAGGGTGCGAAGGACCGTACTTGAGGTAGTGTTCTGGGAAAGGACGAGGCACTATCTTAGTGCTGAGGCTCCGTGTCTGCTACTCCTGTATTAATAGAGCATCTCTCTCTCTCTCTCTCTCTCTCTGTCTCTCTCTCTCTCTCTCTCTCTCTCTCTCTCTCTCTCTCTCTCTCTCTCTCTCTCTCTCTCTCTCTCTCTCTCTCTCTCTCTCGCTCTTTCTCTCTCTCTCTCTCTCTCTTTCTCTCTCTCTCTCTTTCTCTTCCATCTCTTTTCCCCCCTCTCTTTTCCTTCTTTGCCCATCCCCCTTTTCCCTTCCCTCTCCCGTCCTCTCCTCCTCGTTTTCCCTCTCCCACTAAAAACTCACCATAGTCGCTATAGTCGCAATTGAGAAGGTGTTTCAGATTGTGCATCGCTCGGGCCGCGTCTTCCCCGTAGCGGATCTGCTTGATGCCGAAGTCGAGGAGAGGCTCGTAGTGGTAGAAGGTCCCCGGATGGCTGAGCAGGATATCCCCTGGTGAGGTATGGATTTCGTCTTATTCATCTGAAGCAATGGCTTTCTGCTGAGCATTTCTATCTTTCTGTCATTTGATATTTAGTTAAATATTATCTTAACAATTACAATATATGTATAAATATATATATGTGTGTGTGTGTGTGTGTGTAAATATAACAACACATATACATCCATACACAAAACACACATATTTAAGTGTGTGTATATAACATACGTATAACATTGTTATATGTATGTATATATTGGTATTTACAGAGAAAGTGAGTAAAAATTTCAGAACAGCACCAGCGTTGACTGGTTGACAATTCAGTTACTAATTTTTTAAAGACGAGCGGTAGTGAGAACATTATGCTCAATTCTATTCTAATAGAGGTTCGCTTTGACAGGCAATGTGTGGTGTTATCAATTTAAATGTTATGAAATCTTGTGAAATACATATAAATGCATATATACATATATATATATATATATATATATATATATATATATATATATATATATATATATAAGTATATATATATAACTATATATATATATATAAATGTGTGTGAGTGTGGGGGTATGTGTGTGTGTGTGTGTAAAATACAGTCGGTATTGATCATCGTTTATGATATGCATTAAAAACACTAAATGAAGATTCACCCATAAAATTGAAATACCAGGCTCACCCATGAATGTGAAATACGAGCTTCACCCATGAAAATAAAATACCAGTCTCACTCATGAAAATAAAATACCAGGTTCATCCATGAAAATAAAATACCATACTCATCCAAGAAAATAAAATACCAGACACACCCATGAATATGAAATACCGGACTTACCCATGAAAATAGAATACCAGGCTCGCCCATGAAAATAAAATACCAGGCTCACCCATGAAAATAAAATACCAGGCTCACCCATGAAAATAAAATACCAGGCTCATCCATGAATATGAAATACCATACTCATCCAAGAATAAGCCAGACTCAGCCAGCAAAGTAACAGTAAAGAGGTAAAATAGCATATACAGAATTCCACACCTATAAATGGCATTAAATTCAACGTTAACTACTTCAGGAAAACTAAAGAATTAATATAAGAATAACCCACTCACCCATAATTAGAAACAGACTACTTATCCATAAACTGATATATACCACACTCACCCATGAGAGAGTAATACCACAATAATCCAGGAAAGCTGAAGGAACAGACATACCCGCGAAGGATGAATACCACATTCATCCATGACAGAATAATACCACATTCACCCATGACAGATTAATACCACACTAACCCATGGCAGAATAATATCACATTCACCCATGACAGAATATCACACTCACCCATGACAGATTAATACCACACTAACCCATGGCAGAATAATATCACATTCACCCATGACAGAATATCACACTCACCCATGACAGATTAATACCACACTTACCTATGACAGAATAATATCACTCACCCATGACAGATTAATACCACACTCACCCATGACAGATTGATATTACACTCACCCATGACAGATTAATACCACACTTACCCATGACAGAATAATATCACCCACCCATGACAGATTAATATTACACTCACCCATGACAGATTAATATCACACTCACCCATGACAGATTAATATTACACTCACCCATGACAGATTAATATCACACTCACCCATGACAGATTAATATTACACTCACCCATGACAGATTAATACCACACTCACCCATAACAAAATACCACACTCACACATGACAGATTAATACCACACTCACCCATGACAGAATAATACCACACTCACTCATGACAGATTAATACCACACTCACCCATGACAGAATAATACCACACTCACTCATGACAGATTAATACCACACTCACCCATGACAGAATAATACCACACTCACCCATGACAGAATAATACCACACTCACCCATGACAGAATAATACCACACTCACCCATGACAGAATAATACCACACTCATGAAAAGTTATTGCCACCCACACAGCCACCCACGAGAGAGAAGAACGCGACAACTCACCCAGAAACGTGGATCCGGACCTCCAAGTAGTGACTATGAGATTTCGCAACGGCTCCCCCCCTTCCTCCAGCACAAGGTCCTTCAAATTGCTAGAATGAGGGACATTGTAAGCATTCTCGGCCATGGTAGGTAGAGCGGGTGTGTGTGTGTGTGTGGGTGTGTGTGTTTGTGTAGGTGGGTGGGTGTGTGTGGGTGGGTGAGTGTGTGTGTGGGTGTGGGTGTGGGTGGGTGTGTGTGCGACTGTGCGTGTGTGTGTGTGTGTGTGTGTGTGTGTGTGTGTGTGTGTGTGTGTGCGCGCGCGTGTGATGGGCGAGATGTCACAATACGAGAAGATCAGGTTTTAAAAGGTTTTTTAAAAGGCTTAGTTTTGTCGTGATCAGATTTGCAGATGGACCGGCACGCACGAGCAATTCATATCCAGAGAAATATAAACGACGAATCTTATGAGACTGTGACATTTAAACAAGGGACAACTGCACTAGTCGCGCAGAAAACTAGCGAACTATAGTGGCTAATTACCGCGAAGGTGAGGATGCGCTCCTGGGGGAAGCCCGCCAGACACACCCGAGACAGAGAGAGGGCAGGCTGGGGTTCGCCAAGGCAACACGCTGTAGCCTTCTGTGTTTGGTGTTCTTTTCGGATTTTTTGTAACGGACTCCCTTCGACAGTGGATTTCAACAGTGACTTGTGATCTGATATCAAAAGGTAAAGCTAATTATATAGGTTTGTGTATATGTACGCTGTCACTCTCCCAGTAAAACACCAGAACTCCTCATTTTATTTCATTTTGATTTTACCTTGTGTTTTTAGTTTTTAAGATAGAATATGAGTATTTTTACACGTAACTACGTTCGTGCGAGCTCTCGCACACACGAACAAGCCCTCACATAGTTACCCTCGTTCACACATACACGTACACTTACACATACACGCATGCACATCCACACGCACGCACGCACATGCACGCACGCACGCACGCACACGCTCGCACGCACGCACGCACGCACACGCTCGCACGCACACGCTCGCACGCACACGCTCGCACGCACACGCTCGCACGCACACGCTCGCACGCACACGCTCGCACGCACACGCTCGCACGCACACGCTCGCACGCACACGCTCGCACGCACACGCTCGCACGCACACGCTCGCACGCACACGCTCGCACGCACAAGCTCGCAAACACACTTGCACGCACACGCTTGCACGCACACGCACTCATGCACAAGCACACATCGACGTTTGGTTTTTCTGTTGGTTGCCTCAATTATTAGGTTTTCCTTTCGGCCAATTGCCTTGACCAATTTGGAACACAGAGCTACCACGAAATGAAACATGGCGTATTAGCCCGTAGAGTGACATCATCTTAGTACGAGCAGAGGCTGAGATAAATGCAACTGAGCTAACCGCGACAGCTTGATTCCATTTGTAACAATGGAATCAGGTAAGGATACTATTGCCAAATGTCTTTTTTTTTGTAGATAAGTGTCCTTCACCCTCCATGCATACAAACCTCAATGTGCAGATACCAACTTTATCTACAAGTTTTTTTTTTTTTTAAGAATGTTATTGTTTTAACCCAGTCTATGCTAGATGCTGATCGGTTCCCAATTTCCACTTGAAATTTGGTTTCTACAACAAGGTTAGGTTCAGCGACATATCTCTTTTACTTCATATCCAGAGCTGGAAAGGTTGGAATACTAAACGTTATAGATGTTTACAAAGCAGAACCCCTTGAACTCGCAGTTGGCAGCCCTTTTGCAACGAACTTTGATAGTGCTATCTGCATAGGATCAACTGATAGACGTCTTTTAGCATGTAGAGCTTCCCTTCATAGTCATTTCCTGCTGTTGTGTTATATCCCCAATCAGTGTGTATAACATGTTCTAGGGGCTTAGCAAAAGATGTTTCATTTAATGAACTCAACCTATAACTATTGTAAAATCCGTAATATTGTAATAATTTGGAAAGATTCTGAGCCTGCATTTGAAGTGGAATAGATCTTAAACAGCGTGCTACACATTCAGCACAGCTGCACGCAGTTATTTTTTCTATATAAATAAAAATCATAAGGATAAAAGGGTTATGTAGGTGCAAGGAACACACACACACACACACACACACACACACACACACACACACACACACACACACACACACACACACACACACACACACACTCAAACACCCAGATTATTCCAAATTTGAAATGGAGTGGCCTATGGGACAGCCTGTAGCGTGCTTTGGAAGAGAGGGAATTCTTTCCTTAACAGAATCTGTTTTAGCCATGTCCGTTTCCAGTCACGTGGTTAAGTATTTGCCGAAAACTGTTTTTAGATTAAATTCTAAACAATGCATAAATTCTTTCTAATCAAATTTTGTGCTTATAGACAATAAAAAAGACGGTTAATAGTTACACCTCTTTTAAGTGATGTTTTATTCATCTCTGTATATGTATAAATACATATATAGATAGATAGATAAATAGATAGATATGTGTGTGTTTAAATATATATATATACATATATACACACACATGTGTGTGTGTGTGTGTGTGTGTGTGTGTGTATGTGTGTGTGTGTGTGTGTGTGTGTGTGTGTGTGTGTGTGTGTTTGGGTATGTATGTGTGTGAGTTTGTGTGCGTGTCTGTGAGTGTGTGTGAGTATGTGTGTGTGTGTGTGTGTGTGCGTGTGTGTGTGTGTGTGTGTGTGTATGTGTGTGTATTATATACACATCACAGTAGAGCCTGCCAGCCCACTTATAGCATATCAATAAATAAACATTAATATATTTTCAACTTAGAGCCAAAAGGTAATACCATTAAGATAGTCACAAGAAAAGGCTTAACTTAAATAGTCAACATTAAAACTGCATTAACAGCTGCTCTACTTACTTACCTAACGTTTAAGTTCGAGTGAAAAGTATATCCTTTCAAATGGCGTTCGAGGAGGTGTTTCTGCTCTGATAACACACCGTCGATCTTTGGGTTTCTCTAGGGAAAGAAAAGAGAAAATCGCCTATATACAGCTTTTAGTTTGTCTGTTTGTTTGTATGTTTGTTTTTAAATCTGGATAAAAAAAGTAAAATTACAAATATGCATTTATTAGTTGTTTTTTTATCCGGGGAAAAAAGGTGAAATAACAAATATACACTTTTTTATTTGGAGAAAAGTTAAAAATTACGAACATGGTTTTTTTTTTTTTTTTTAGTTTTTAGTTTAAAAAAGAAGTTAAAATCACAAATAAACAACTTAAAATCACAAGCATATAGTTTTTTTTGGTTTGTTTTTGAAAACTTTTTTTTTCTTTTTTTTCTTTTTTTTTTTGCTGCTGTAAATAGGTTAAAATTTCAAACCTACAGATTTTAGCTTAAATATGCTACAGGGTTAAGAAATCCCCTAGATTTTAGGCCTCATAATATATGTACATTATATAAACACAAAATGAGGAGGAGCAAGGTTATGACGATAAGGATAATTAAGGTAATCATGATAACAACAACACTGATGATGATAATAATAATGCCAATAATGATAACTATGATTGATGATGATAATAAACATGCCATTACTGTTAACTATGATATAAATAATGATAATAATAACGCCAATAATAATAATAACTATGTAAAGTATTCCATTAATAACAATAATATAATCATGATAACATTCAGCATTAGTATTCATATTATCATATATATTATTACCATAATTAATAGTGGTATTATAATAGTCTTTCGTAATGTCATTGTCATTTATATTATTATTCGCAATTGCATAGGTATTGTTATCCTATTGTTCTGTGTTGCTATTATGACCACCACCCTCATGTCATCTCTATTATCATTAGCTCTTTCATTCTTATTAATGTTTTTATCATTAGAAGGATATCAATATTATAATTATCATCGCCTTTATTTTCTATGTCCCCATTATCCTAGTTCTATCCTTGAACATTGTCATAATAATTATAGGTTTAACAAATTACATAACCATTATTATCATTGCCGTTCTAGCTATCATTAATATCATCAAATTCATTACCGTTATCATTTACATTACAATCGTGATTATCAGACTTATTAAACTTGATAACTTTCCCTCATCTGCATTCTTCTTACTGTGTAAGAAAACGAGGCATAACGAGAAAATAGAGGGTTTATTAATAATTGTACATGCGTACATACAGTATGAACACACTTAAACTTAACATACATAAATACATATATACATAAATACATACATATAAGCACACACACACACACACACACACACACACACACACACACACACACACACACACACACACACACACACACACACACACACAAACACAGACACACACACACACACGGATGTACATACAGAACTTACCGTTGTCTTAGGGATTTTGTCATTTTGAGCCACGTCCCTCACCACCATGGTTATTAGCATCAGCAGAAGGAGCGGTACAAGACACTTTCTGCATGTGTTTAGGTGTGTGTGTGGGGGGGGGGGGGAGAAAAATCGAAATTCCTTAATAATGAGCAATGATTTGAATGACAGTTTTGATGAGAATATTGATTATTTATGTGTAGTGTTATCAGATGATAACACTGACCAAGTTCTTACTACTGTGATTGATATAATGCTTGCTACTCCTACTAAGAATGGCGCTAATCATAAATTTAAAAAGGAGAACAGATTAATAAAAAATGTTACACCTTTATTCAAGAGCGGCGACAAATAAAACTCTCTAAATGATTAACCAATTTCGTTAACTAATGTAGAATTCAAACTGTGGGGTGAAAGGCAAACTCCTCGAATGGATGGAAGACTTTCTTCATGAAAGACAGATGAGAAGCGTTATTTGAGGGAAGCACTCTACGTGGCGACGAGTAACTAGCGGAGTTACTCAAGGATCGGTCTTGGCGCCTATTTTGTTTACTTTTTTTATAAATAATTTAGGGTCAAACATAAGCACAGGTAGTTATCTAAATATGTTTGCAGACGACGCAAAATTGCAAAATGGAATAGACGATATATCATGCCAACGCCTCCAAAGTGACATCGAAAACTTATTCATGAACAGTTGTACTTGGAAAATGGAATTCAACTGCCATGTGGTCAGGTTCAGAGAGAGTAAAAATCGTCCACTATACCAATACAAGTTAGGAGACGTAATATTAAATAAAGCAGATCAAGATAAAAGAACTTGGAATAATTATAAACAGGAATCTAAGCCTAAATGATCATATATATGACAAAGGTCCATAAAATGCTAGGGCCGATAGCCAACATGAAGAAGGCATTCGGGTATGTGGATGAAGATATGATAAAGAAGATTACAGCCATCATAAGACCTACTCTAGAGTACAGTGCACTTAAAAAAGATATGGATAAACTAGAAAGAGTTCAAAGAGCAGCCGCAAGATGAGCACCTTCTCTAAGAGATATGAGCTACGAAGACTAAAGAAAATATGTCTTACTACTCTGGGATAAAGAGGAAAAAGAGGTGACATGATAATGATGTTCAGCTATATTACAGGAAGGGTGAAGTTAGACAAAGATGACTTTATAATTTTGAACACAAGAAAGGCGAGAGGACACAGTAAAAAGTTGAAAGTAAAAAGAGGCGAGAAAGATTCAGTTCTGTTTCCCAAACAGAACTACTGAAACATGAAACAATCTTCCAATTAACGTTATGTGTGACAAAAATGCGCTTCAATTTATAAAGTTATGCGATACTCTATAAACAGCAAACGGGACCATGTAAACTTAGCTCTTCCGTATTGAAACAAGTAAGTAAGTACGAACACACGCACACACATATATAAATAAATATATATGTATATATATATATATATATATATATATGTATATACATATGTATGTATGTATGTATGTATGTATGTATGTATGTATGTATGTATATATATATATATGTATATATATATATATATGTGTGTGTGTGTGTGTGTGTATGTTTATATATATATATATATATATATATATATATATATATTTATATATAATTATATGTATGTGTATATATATAAATATATATGTATATATGTGTGTATGTGTGTGAAGAGAGAGAGAGAATATCAAGATAAGATGTATTTTCCTTATCATCAAGAATTCGTTATCTGGTTGATAATCAAAATATTAAAATCTTACGTGTATTCTACGTATATATGTTATTTTCCAACATCCACATTTCATTAATGTTGAAATTAATAGAAGTAACTAATATCAAGGTAACTCACATGGCTTCAGAATTTCATGAAGTGACCCAATAAAAACGCAATTTGGCCGGCTCTGATATATATCAAGCCATAGTCTATTGACCATTACTTAGAAATAATAAACACTCATTTACCTGAACACAGGGCCTGCATATCGATAGTGCTTACAAAAGGCCATCGCTATGGGTGCTTTTCTGTCCACGGTCGGAACGCGACTGACGCCAAGCTTTATCTGATGTTTCTTATTCATGGATTCAAACTCAGCCGATGAGGTTCCTCTGGGCCACGACACGGAACCTCTGCGATCGCTTGGCCCACCTTTTGTTATATAGGGGAAATCTTGTTCAATTTCTTATGTATATTATGAGTTAAGACATATACTTCAGCGTTGTGCATATATTTGTTTTATTTGTTCAGTACTGTATAATCAATAATGCAATAATGCTTCATGACTGGCCACATGGATATTAGATTAACTCAGATACGAACGTGCCACATCCTTATTTACAGAAGGAGTTTTATTTAGAAATGTTATTATCTTTCATCCGATTTATAAAACTCGTAAAGGACGTTTTGTAAAAGAACATAGTAGGCTGTGGAGAATAAGAATTCTTCCCTAGAACTCATGTCAACAACACGTAGCAAGACTTAACACCTCCGCCCAAGCAGCTGCCTTTCTCCTTGGACAGGACGCAGGTGCTGCCTGGCTTTCTCGTTTCGCACAGGAGTAAACATGCGCCTCCAAGGAAACCGCCGCATAAAAGGGCACGTGCGTAAGACGAAGAGAGAGACACGGCAGACAGGCCAAGCCACACAGGGTCCAACTCCACCACCTCGTCCTCCACCCGGAGACACAGGGGTCATCTGGGGGGGGGGGGGGGGTCTCATATCTATCTTCAGAAATAAACCAGCAAGATAAGACCCTTTTCATTGACCACCCAAGACCATCTCTCTTACGTTACATCTGCATCTCTCTTACGCTTACTAGTGGCTGGCGGTGGTCTCTAACGCCCGCAACTTAGGATATAGAGCATATTTATAAATTATATATATATATATACATATATATAAATATGTAAGTATGTATGTATGTGTATATATGTGTATCTATATATACATAAACACATACACACACAAACATATATATGTATGTGTGTGTTAGGGTGTTTCAATAATTGTCGATTTTCTAAAATTTGCTCGAATCTCGGGGGCAAGGTAAGAAATAGGCGCCTACGAATTTTCTGAGTTTGGAAATGTATTATTTATTAAGATCAAAGAATATCTCGCGTTCTCTTTTTTCAATTGAAAGTTTTGATAAAATTATGATTTAGACACCGCTTCGAACGCCAAATAACGCCTCGTTTTATGTTGTCGGTATAACTATTTTATTTTTAAAATACCTCAATATTATACTTTTCTTCAATATGTTTGCATAAAAATAATTTATATTATAAATTAATATTATATAAAGTTCTTTAATTGCCATAAGACTAATTATTCAATTAGTAGGCTTGACTTCTCTTTACTTTGTGTTCTCTCCCACCGAATCGGGCTTGGGTCGCCGAGAACATGCTTTGGCTCTCGGACTTCTCACTTCGCTTAAATGATTTGAAGTAACATATTTTATTTAACAAGAGGCTATACAAGGAAAGGATTCTAGTAATGATTTTATTTGGAACATTATATATTGCATATAATATCATTTTCATTCTACTCCTTTGTTTACATTGCCATATCTCCGACTGCGCCGTTCTCTAGTTTCTGTTACAACAACAATTCTGTTTATGTCTTCACATTTTTTCATGTCTCCAATCAGTCTTTCACAGTTCACAGTGGCCAGGTATTAATGAACTTTTGGGTTTCCACATATCGATTTCATGCATATCATAGGCCAAGTATGCAAACACTACCAAGCCCTGAGAAAACTGAGCCCTTCTTGTAGATGACTGCAGTCCGCTCAGCGAGGAACCTCCTATCCTAACTGAGGTGAGGATGGCGATTTCCATGCTGAAGTGTGGGTAAGCTGAGGTCGACGTAGGCTGCAAGCAACCCATTGTCAGACTTGAACTCGGCGTTCCACAATTCCTTGAAGCATTACGATACTATCTATTGTGGACTTGCCAGGAGTAAATCCAGATTGCTCCGGTGTCTGGTGCCTTATTAGGTGGTCGCAGATCCATTTCAAAAGAATGTGGGTGAAAACCTTGCTTGGTATACTGAGCAGTGTAATGTCATGGTAGCTGCTACAGTCCCAACGATCCCCTTTCCCCTTCCAGAGAGGGATGACTACGCCCCAATTGTTTCAAGTCAAGTGGTGAGCGGAGCACTTGAACAAAAAACAGTCAACTCACACACGGAGCGTCCCGTGGCACGACGACTTCTTTGCATGTATAAGAAGTAACGTGATTATAGTGGTAATTGAGATTTGAATGGCTTACATTAAAGAATTATGGGTTATAACTTGATTGTACTAAAAAAAAGCTATTTACTGCATTTGCATTAAGTACATGCCATGTCCGTCGACAAGGGGCAATATAGTTATAATGATACCAATAAAAGTATTAGTAATTATGATATTGGTAATGGTAATGCTAACATGTATTATTATTTTTACTATTTTTATCCTCATCATTATTATTATTACTATTTTCATGAACAAAAGATATGATAATATTTTAGTATTTGTAGAACTTTATTCGAAGGATCACTTGCTGCCTATCAAAATGAATACACTTTATTTATCTATCAACCTTTTCTCAAAAAAACACACGTGGTATATTTATTATCCTTGTAATTATTTCTTATAATAAAATAACCATAAACTGTATCTGACCGGTTTAAAGACACGTTAAGAAATTCAATAATTACTCTGTCGGGACTAATAATAAATGTTATGTCTTTCTGTATAATCCTATACCAATTTCACGTGCGTTTCATTATAAAACTACTCTCAATTCTCAATAAATGGCCAAATGAACAGTTACAAAATAAAACGCAAAGAAATAATATATATGACACTGGAGATAAAACCCAACGTGATGAGCCAATATATATGTTTTTTACTCTCCTCCGATGTCACACTTTCAGGAGGCTAACAATTAATATATCGTGTTTTAAGGGGACATATATCTTCATTATTGGAAGAAGGTCCTTTGCTTTCCGTAAGCGAGCAATGCCTGGCTTATTATTGGGTTTTCATGTTTGCACAGTACCCTTCTTTTCATAAACATAACTGTCCCCTGCATTCGAATTTATCTATTGTAATTGCAAGATTTTACTACTTAAAAGGAGAAATACCAATTTGAAAATAATATGAAGATTTGGTTTAACTGTTGATTCAATATAGTTTACCTGAAAAATCTGTTTTCTATACTGATTTGCTTACAGAAAATGGCTATTTGCTAGGTAGACTTTTCGAGAGTGTCTGTGAGAAACAAAGTGAGTACATATACATATATACATATACATACATACATACATATATACACATATACATACACATATATACATATACATACATACATATATACATACATACATATTTACATACATAAATATACATACATACATATATACATACATACATATTTACATACATAAATATACATACATACATAGACATACATACATATGCATTTACATACATACATATACATACACACATGTACATACACACACACATATACATACATATACATACATACATATACATATACACTCATGAATATACATATTCATACATATACATACATACATATACATACGTATACATACATATACATACATACATGCACATACATACATGTACATACATACATATACTTACTTGCATATACATATACATGCATATACATACATATACATATACATACATACATATACATACATACATATAAATATACACATACATATACATACATATACATATCTACATATACATATACTTAGACATACATGCATATATATATACATACATACATACAAATACATACATAAATATACATACATACATATACATATGCATATACATATATATACATATATATTTATACATATATACATATATATACATACATACACGCACATACATACATATACACACATACATACACACATACATACATACATACACACATACATACATACACAGACATACATACATACATACATACATACATATACATATGCATATACATATATATACATATATATTTATACATACATACATATACATACATACATACACGCACATACATACATATACACACATACATACACACATACATACATACATACACGCACATACATACATATACACACATACATACACACATACATACATACATACACACATACATACATACACATACATACATATATATACATATATATATATATACATATATACACATATATACATATATATACACATATATACACACATATATATATACATATATATCTATGTATATACATGTATACATATATATACACACACATATATATAATATATATCCATATACATACACACATACATATGAAAGAGAAAAAAAATGTATCAGAAAAGTATGTAAGCTTAGTAATAAATATGTATGATGATGCGAGAACACAGGTTAGGACTTAGGTAGGTGAGACAGAAAGGCTCAGGGTTCATTCATATTTAACTCGATACTGGTCATACCCAAGCTTGATATAGTACAAATATTTCCATGTTATTTGCATTGTTAATAATCATAATAATTCACTTTGTTTCCATTTTATTTTGTTCATATTATCAGTTTAGTTTAATTTGCCCTCTTTCTTTTATATTGACATGTTTATTTGAGTGCCCATACTTCTTTCTTTAAAAGTAATTAAAACAAAAATAGAATAAATAAAAAAGTAAAAGAACGTAACCAAGGACAAAATAACCACAACATTAAAGGGAAAACCTGAAATCCCTCCCCCAGTCTGTATACTCTTAAAAGTTACAATCATATATCACATCCTAATTAGCCTCTTGCAAACAATGAAAATATACTTATCTCTCTCTCGTAGACTCAAAGAAAAACAAGAAGGAAGCATCCAGTGAGATCGGGCGCTCCGTGAACCACACACACTGCTGATTAGACAAGGCTTGATGGTTTACTTTGTGGACCTGAAGATGGTGTCCAGGGTGTTGTTCCAGTACACACCCTTTCCAACACGCTTGTTCAGAAGCTCCCTAAAGGGCTCCATCAATAGTACCACCAGCAGGAAGGGGACTACCTGATTCACAAGGCCAGGTGACCTTATGTTAGTCAGGGACGGGCAGGATGGCGTAGCGAAGTCTGCGATGCTACTGACGAGGTCGTTACTCGGTTGGTACTCTTGCCAGCCAAATAAGTACCCTGGAAATGTGACCTGCAGAAGTTGAGCTTATCCGGCCTCAGCATCATCCCACTGTTTACACACCTCTAAAAGGTCGTACGTGTGCCAGAAGGCCTCTGCCATGCTGAAATCATATTGGAGTCATCTACGCATTATGATATCCAAACGCTTAATGAAAGTGTCCTGTGCTGCACAGTGGTTGATGAGAGTCCTACGGTAGTATAACCATCCCCAGGGGATGATGAAAGTTGTTAGCTTGTAGCTCTCTTCATCGAAGGAAATCTGGTGGTACACGGAGAAGGCGTCTGCAACTGTTTTGTGTATGTGCTTTGGTTTCCCATCCTTCTTGGGCACCACCACCATGTGCACACACAACTTTGTTGTTTCACCAGTAGGCACCTCTTCAATTATACCGCTGCTGATGTCGATATGACTCCGCATTCGGGGTGAGCATTCCACTGTGAACACTGTACGCCCAAAATGTTCAAACAAGCATATCGAGGCACTCCTTGTTTTCCTCAACCAACTCACAAGGGGCCATGGCTGGGCAGTTGGGAATCTGTGGTATTTCAGAAGCCTCTGTTGTGCTGACCCGGGCTGGGAAGGTTTGCGGCACAAGTTACAGGGTTTTGTAGGCTCCTAGTGATAGGTAGAGATGCTGCACTCTCTCTGCGATGTACACACACTCTGGGGTGGTGTTCGTCCCCACTGTAGGCACGGTAGGCTCCCCAGGAGCTTCACACTTCTTCCAGCAATGTGGGTGACAATCTTGGGCAACACTTGGGCTCCCGTGTCTGCCATAGCGGTTGTGTGACACTCCGCCTGGGAGGAAGGGGCAGATGATGTGCGGGGACAGGTGTGCAGAGGCCTCTACGCTTCATATAATCACAGTGTTGGGCGAGTTTTGGTTGCCTCTCGGGATGAGTGTGCAGCACAAGCGCCTGAAGTGCCCTTTCTGCCTACAGTTGTGACACGCGGCATCAATAGTGTGGCACTGGTTGCTGCTACCACAACCACTGTCTCCATAATTTTGGCATCGCCTCGTGTTGGGGATGAGGAAGAGGGGGGTGCTCCTCCAGAGTG
Organism: Penaeus chinensis; assembly: GCF_019202785.1. Taxonomy (NCBI): domain Eukaryota; kingdom Metazoa; phylum Arthropoda; class Malacostraca; order Decapoda; family Penaeidae; genus Penaeus; species Penaeus chinensis. The sequence goes on along the minus strand of NC_061855.1, from coordinate 8,219,970 downwards.
GCCACACTGCTCGGTGCACGGCCATCCCGCCACCTTTTCTGCCACCTCAGTTATTTTACACTGGCTAACTATGTCACTCATAGACTTGAGACGGGGGAAGCACTTTAACAGCTCTGCGTTCATGCCACAGTCACTCAGTCCCTTAATTACTTTTCTGCATAACATATACTCAGTCACTGGAAACCGCACTCTTCAGCCATTGCACGACACTTCGCACAAGGGACCGATCACTACGTTTCTCACTAGGCAGACTGCTATTGATGTTGAGAGCTTTTAAAATCTTGCCTGTCGATGTGGGCGTCGTTATGCTGCTGGACATCGTTGCTGCAAAGAAGTCTCACACAAGAAGCGGCGAGGGGTGGATCCCATCCGCAGACGAGGCCGTAATCCTCCAGGCTGACAGCCCATACCTCGAACGCTGCTGAGGACATGTCTGAGGTTGCTATTATTCCTAGTCCTGCAACTTCCATAATGACTGACAAAGATAGAAAGGTATAAAGAAATATATGTTGCAATTCAGACAGATTTACTTTTGAGGCTCTAAGTTGGCGGCCATTTTGGTTGACTGCCTCCAACCCCTCGCCCTGTTCTCTCACGCAACGCCTCGCGAAACGTCAGGTCGACCGTTCACTTGATTTTGCCGCGCAACGCACGGTGCGCTTTATCCAAGTAAATGCAGGAATATGTCTTCTCCTTCGTGGTTATTCCACCTCCTTCATTTGTTCCAAGATATTTACACGCATCCTCTTAGTACTATCTCTCCTGTTGTCAACTTCCTATACCACGATGGAATGTGGCTTTATCACATTTGTCAAGTCCGAGATTCATTTTTACATCATCACTTAATATTTTCACTATATTTGTTAGCGTTTCCAATTGCCTATTATCTTTAGCGTCATCCATATAGATCAGATGCTTAGTTTTTTTTCCTTTTAGGTGGTAACCATTTTCTTGTTTCGTTTAACATGGCTAATAGCGGGGCTAATACTAAGCAAAACTGACAGCGGTAATAGAGAATCTCCTTGAAATATGCCACGAGTTATTTTTTATAGTTCTTGTTTTCCATTTCCCATTGCTCTCTTTAAAAATTGCATTACTGTTTTATTTATTTAGCATAATTCCATATGCTTAATTATCCATGTGACCTTCTGATAATCCTGTCATTGCTAAATTACTGTTCTATTTAGTATACGTTGATCCTTGCACCCATAGCTTCGTCTCTACCATTAAAATTAGATGTTCATATACTCTTCTAGTTCTTACTACTGTCCTTAGCCTTACATTGTTGACAGGCATGCTATAGGCCTGTGATTCTTCGGTTTTCCTTTTTCTTCTCTTTCTTGCATTAAACATGTCTCAAAGTCTTGCAAGATCTCCATGCAGAAATGTTACGTAATTCAACATTAGTTTGCTAGGTTATCCTCCCCAGGTGACTTTCAATTATTTATCATTTTTATTATCACTATTTCCAATATTATTATTATTACTGTTATGATTATCAACGTCAGTGTTTTAAATATCATTTTCATTTTAATTTCCCTTATCATTTTATGATTATTATCACTGTTACTATTCTTAGTAGTAGTAGTAGTAGTAATATTATTATAATTACCGTTATGGTTATTATTCTTTAAGTTATTAATGTTATTATGAATATTATCCTCATTTTATCCTTATTATTATTATTGTTGTGTTGTTTTTATCATTGCTATCATCGATGTCATAATTATTCTTATTATTGTTATTTTGTTATTAACATTATTATTATCATTATTATTGTCATTATTATCATTATCGTTATTGTTATCTTTATCATTATTATTACTTTCAGTGCTGTCACCATTACTGTTATTATTATGTAATTATCATTGTTAATATCACCATGCTAATATGATTATTATTAGTATTATTATAATTATCATAATTATCATACAACCACTTTTCATTATTACTATATATATGATTACTATCGTCACCGCTTGAATCATTTCTTTTGTTTCTGTTACCATTAGAATACTCATTATTGTTCTATTGTTTATTGATTTTTGGTTTTATTATCATCATTATCATTATCAAAATTTCCGTACGTGTGTGTGTGTGTGTGTGTGTGTGTGTGTGTGTGTGTTTGTGTGTGTGTGTGTATGTGTGTGTGTGTGTGTGTGTTTGTGTGCGCGCGCTTCGTTGGTGAAGCGATCTCTATACGTGGTAGAAACAGTTTTCCACATATGATTCAACAAACTCGTTTTATCATCAATTATTAATTAATGTCCTATCACACGAACACTATTTCCGTATTTGTTTTTATTTTTTATTTTTATTTTTTTGTGATTTCCGTCTGACTAATTTCTCTCTTGATCTTGTGCTATGGAGGATCTATAGAGTTTTTTTATAAATCAAATAGAATAACTTAATATAAAAAATATATTAGCATTCCAGAATATTTCTCTATATATAATATACATAAGTATATTTCTTTAAAATAACGTTTGTTTACATGGGCACCATATCTTTGCAACCTTGGTAGTGTGAAAGGTTCAGTCCATTTGCATACAGAAATGCAAAAAAATACGAAAAAGTGCTAATGTGAAAAAACGTGTACCATTGCCATTTTTATTAACGCTGACATTCTCACGCATATAGTGAAACGTTTTCAATGGGCAGGTTGCCAACGAAATCCGGCACTCGCGCCTTTTTCCTATAGTGTCAATTTCATTTTCACTCAAAAACACAATTACATTCGTGTGTGTATGTGTGTGTGTGTGTGTGTGTGTGTGTGTGTGTGTGTATGTGTGTGTGTGTGTGATGATTATGCCAAACGATATATGCTGCACATCTGAAGAATCGTGTTACTATTACCTCTCTTAAAAATATTTGGACAAGAACAAAACCATCATAAAATGTCACGTAAACATCACAGCGAGATGATAAGCGGGAAAAATACGGGGACTTTGCTGATAAGATAACAGACCAGAGATAAGATTAGAGAACGCTCTCGGGCAAAAGAGCGACGACCAGAAGAGTCTGACAAGTCTTCTGTGTCATTCTCTGCATCAACCATCCCCAGCCCTCGCCACTGCTTGGTAATTGAAAGCACAGAGTAAGTTTTTCCTTTGTTAGTTAATATACTGATGATTAAGGTACACGTTGGAAAATAGCCTGTGTAACAGACAGTATTTATGTATATACATATATATACATACAAGCATACACACTGGTCATGCAACTGCTGGGTTAGTGGTTTGCATGGCCAGGGGTGGATTGATCTCCTGTATCTCAGCGAATGCACAGGTTAAGTTAGGAGACTTTTCAGTGTTCATATGAGGTTAATGCGGAGAGGTAGTAGAGTTCCCTAGGTTTTGTTAGGGGTTGTAGGATGAGATTGAGTGTACCAGGATATGGTGGGGATTGCGAAGGTTGTATGGGAGAGGAGAAGAGCAGAAGGGAAGAGGTTGGAGGTGGCACAGAGCGTGTCTGGGGAGAGGCAAAATATCTTGGATCATCACCCCTGAGGCTGCTTGAACTTCCGGACTTCCATGCTGGCGAACATGAAGGCATTCCTTTCCCAATCTCTGAAAAAGGTCGTTAAGAATAAATTTCTGTTTAATAAAGATCAAGATGATTTTGTTTTCAAGGACCTTAAGTGGGTTTTCGGACGCAGGGCTGACGTCGAGATTCCTTGTTTTGTGTCGACGGTACATTTGTTGTTGTTACGAAAATAATGTGTTTGTTATCTAGGAGATCGTCTAACATGATAACCATTATTATCTTGTCACTTGTCGTGAGTCTGGGTCGTCTAACAGTTCGATAACAGCAGAAATGTGTGTGCTTTGGCAATGCCCTCGGGATCAAACGGTTTTCTAGATTGTTCTCAAAGAATTATCCAGGCTTATGTCGGATAGTCGCAATGAAGCAGAGTATCGTATTTAAGACGATTGTTAACTTGCAGAATTATTCGTTTGGTTAACTGCTTCCACTGTTTTTACTGTTTGTGCTACTTGCTAGGCTTCCATGGTCCACTCCTCGATTTGCTAATGCCACCCATACCCTGGTGGGAGGG
>NC_061855.1:8203413-8208413 GCF_019202785.1 Penaeus chinensis | reverse complement strand
GAAAATCACAACAGCATTGGTATATGGTAAATCATTCAGAGAACCAGATTAACAACCTGTCTGGAAAACTGATAAGAAGTGACAGTGAATGACGTCATCCCTTCTCCGAAAGCACCTGAGGCCCTGACGTCCACATCCTGCGCTGGCACCGAGCTCAGAAGCCAGTGCTTCGTGTGCGGCCCAGAGAGAAACCCCTTCGCCTGGCCGCTGGGTGGAATGAGTGAGCTACGAAGAACGTGAAATTTATGAATGGCGGAAAAAAACAGAATTTCCAAGCACAAGTTATTGTGTGCTTGTTCAACGGTTCACTGACCCCTGAGATGGATATCGCCTGTCTGTTTTAATGTGCCTTCAGTGCGCGGTGTTCATTAAAGCATGGCCAATAACACCAAGTCAGTGCTTGTGTCAGGTACGTTAAATTCGACTGTACAGATTTCGGTGTTTCTTTGAAATACAAATAGGTTTCGATATCTTAAAGAAGCGGTTCCACTGGGAAAAGTATAGTATGTAATCATTACGTATTGCTTGCATTCACAGTTTAAAATACAGTACTCATATGTTTTATTCCTTCTGTGTTTTCGTACTCCTGTGTATTAAAAGCATGTACTTATTCTCATTTGCTAATAGTAAGACTAACCAAGCGCTAAAAATGGTACGCAAGAAGACAGAGCTCGTGCCGAGACAGGAAATCCATTATCAGTAAAAGTCAGGAAGATTATAAGAGGCAGATGTTAGTCAGGGAGTATCCGCTGTAACAGACAGTAACCGAGGTCTTCCACAGTGTCACGTTATGAAATACTCTACTTTCTCTCTATACTAGAAGTCGAATGAAAACTCATCTCCGTTCACGCCACAGCAAGGATGGAGGAGGAGGTGACGTGTATCGTGTGCTCTGAGCTCTACACAAGAGGGACGCGAGAGCCGGTCGTCCTGCCCCTCTGCGGCCACACCTTCTGCAGGCCGTGTTTGTGCAACCTGGAGAACTCAGGGCGCCTCAGCTGCCCCACCTGCAGGCAGAGCTACGTCGGACCGCCCATTGACCAGCTGCCCACCGTCTTCGCTCTCCTGAGTCTGTCTGAGCACTTTAGGAAGTCCGAGGTTTGTGTTGGCCGCTGATACTCTTATCTCTTACAGTCCGAACTACGATAGTCGCGAGTAAAGGAGCGTCGATAAATCAAAACAAACAAATAGCAGCCGAGTAAAAGAATGGAATAAGTCTTATTTTGCTTGCTTTATGGATATCCACTGTCTCTTTTAATCTATTAAATTTTCTGCTGTTTAAAGTGATGTAAAATAGCGCTGCAGCACAAAGTTTGATATAAATAAGGTTTTATAGATATTATTATGAATATAATACAAGTGCGATTGATGATGGGTGACCTGTTGCAAGTTTTTCATGATTTTATATGCACTTTAATGCCAAACCACTGATTGTCCCTTGTGATTACTCACTGATTTTTTAATATGTTGTTGACCTCCGACAAACCTCCTTTAGATCTTTAAACACAACCATTAGACTATTTAAAATTTCAGATGATTAAGCAGAAAGCCTAATCCAAATCAGTGGATATGTTCCACGTCAAGAAAAAAATGAGTGTGCAGTAAGAAAAATATCCCTCTTTTTGAAGGACGTCTTGAAAGGATGCTTGTAGTGTCAGGTGCCGTCTCAGATGTAATTCACATTGCTATTGTTACCCTTTTTTACAAGTTCTTCCAATAAGTATTTGCTTACCCGTGTATGTATTAATTTATTAATCAGTTTATTTATCATATATTTTTTCTTGTCTACTCTTTTGCCACAGTATCACGGATGTGAGAGACATGGGTCGCCGGTAGAGTTCTGGTGCCGCAGTTGCCAACTCCCCCTGTGCGGCCACTGCCTCCTCGAGGAGCACGTCAAGGATGGCCACAAGGTCGTGCGAGGCACGGACTTCATTGCAGAGCGGAAGGAGCACATCCTAAGTGAGTGCACCGTGCTCATCCAAGAGATAAGTAACAGAAAGAGCCACTGCGTCAACAGGTTCAGTGAGTGGACAGCGCAGATCATCGCGGGAGTAGAAGAGAGCGCTGTGCTGTGGAACTCTACCCAGAATGCCCAGAACATTATGGCTGATATCGTTGACGCAACCAATATTGAATCTATTTTGGTATCGTCTTCGATGCTCGGAAGTCTTCGAGAGGAATTCATGAGAGTAGCACAGAGGGACACGAGAACGAGGACTGTGAGCGATCGTTCTTTGAGATGCAGCTCCTGTAGCGAGGCGGATTCTGCTTCTCCTCTCGGACTCCTGCGCCAGGAATCTTCACCCGATGTGGAATATCAAGAGACCGAGTTCGAAGAGACCGAGCAGACTAATGCCCCCGAGGAGAATACTCCAAGTTCCTCAACTTCAATCTCGGACGCTGTTGTGCCTGAGGACAAGACGGACAGCTCGTCCGACTCCTCCCTGGCGCGGCAGGACAGCATGGGGAACGAGCTTCTTGTAGCAAGACAAATCAGCTCGAGCAGCAGCACGGGCCGCGAGACCTGCCACACCCTGAGGGACGCCGGCGTGATGACCCTCTTAGGCCCAGTTCCTTGGCCGCTGAAGTGCTGCGTGGTAGGCCCAGGCGGGAGGAGAGGAAAGCTGAGATGGGAGGGCGGCCGCCTCCACATGTACGCCCTCGGAGATAATAAATAGAGAAACCCACTTCAATGGTGCGAGGAATGCAAGTACACGCACACGCACACGCACACGCACACGCACACGCACACGCACACGCACACGCACACGCACACGCACACGCACACGCACACGCACACGCACACGCACACGCACACGCACACGCACACGCACACGCACACGCACACGCACACGCACACGCACACGCACACGCACACGCACACGCACACGCACACGCACACGCACACGCACACGCACACGCACACGCACACGCACACGCACACGCACACGCACACGCACACGCACACGCACACGCACACGCACACGCACACGCACACGCACACGCACACGCACACGCACACGCACACGCACACGCACACGCACACGCACACGCACACGCACACGCACACGCACACGCACACGCACACGCACACGCACACGCACACGCACACGCACACGCACACGCACACGCACACGCACACGCACACGCACACGCACACGCACACGCACACGCACACGCACACGCACACGCACACGCACACGCACACGCACACGCACACGCACACGCACACGCACACGCACACGCACACGCACACGCACACGCACACGCACACGCACACGCACACGCACACGCACACGCACACGCACACGCACACGCACACGCACACGCACACGCACACGCACACGCACACGCACACGCACACGCACACGCACACGCACACGCACACGCACACGCACACGCACACGCACACGCACACGCACACGCACACGCACACGCACACGCACACGCACACGCACACGCACACGCACACGCACACGCACACGCACACGCACACGCACACGCACACGCACACGCACACGCACACGCACACGCACACGCACACGCACACGCACACGCACACGCACACGCACACGCACACGCACACGCACACGCACACGCACACGCACACGCACACGCACACGCACACGCACACGCACACGCACACGCACACGCACACGCACACGCACACGCACACGCACACGCACACGCACACGCACACGCACACGCACACGCACACGCACACGCACACGCACACGCACACGCACACGCACACGCACACGCACACGCACACGCACACGCACACGCACACGCACACGCACACGCACACGCACACGCACACGCACACGCACACGCACACGCACACGCACACGCACACGCACACGCACACGCACACGCACACGCACACGCACACGCACACGCACACGCACACGCACACGCACACGCACACGCACACGCACACGCACACGCACACGCACACGCACACGCACACGCACACGCACACGCACACGCACACGCACACGCACACGCACACGCACACGCACACGCACACGCACACGCACACGCACACGCACACGCACACGCACACGCACACGCACACGCACACGCACACGCACACGCACACGCACACGCACACGCACACGCACACGCACACGCACACGCACACGCACACGCACACGCACACGCACACGCACACGCACACGCACACGCACACGCACACGCACACGCACACGCACACGCACACGCACACGCACACGCACACGCACACGCACACGCACACGCACACGCACACGCACACGCACACGCACACGCACACGCACACGCACACGCACACGCACACGCACACGCACACGCACACGCACACGCACACGCACACGCACACGCACACGCACACGCACACGCACACGCACACGCACACGCACACGCACACGCACACGCACACGCACACGCACACGCACACGCACACGCACACGCACACGCACACGCACACGCACACGCACACGCACACGCACACGCACACGCACACGCACACGCACACGCACACGCACACGCACACGCACACGCACACGCACACGCACACGCACACGCACACGCACACGCACACGCACACGCACACGCACACGCACACGCACACGCACACGCACACGCACACGCACACGCACACGCACACGCACACGCACACGCACACGCACACGCACACGCACACGCACACGCACACGCACACGCACACGCACACGCACACGCACACGCACACGCACACGCACACGCACACGCACACGCACACGCACACGCACACGCACACGCACACGCACACGCACACGCACACGCACACGCACACGCACACGCACACGCACACGCACACGCACACGCACACGCACACGCACACGCACACGCACACGCACACGCACACGCACACGCACACGCACACGCACACGCACACGCACACGCACACGCACACGCACACGCACACGCACACGCACACGCACACGCACACGCACACGCACACGCACACGCACACG
>NC_061855.1:8185913-8193413 GCF_019202785.1 Penaeus chinensis | reverse complement strand
TTATTTCTTACTTCTAGGTATGTGTGTGCCTTGGAAAGAGCTGTAATTCGCACATGTAGGTCCTTTGGTATTGTCGCAGAAACTTCACCCCATACTGGAGTTTGGGTGAAAGACAACAAAATTTGTGCATTGGGTGAGTTCACGAATACTGCCCCCCACCCCCTCCCTCTTCCTCTCTTCTCTCCCTCTTCTTCTCTTCTCTCTTTCTTCCTCTCTTCTCACCCTTTTCCTCTCTTCTCTTGCTCTCTTCTCTCCCTCTCCCTCTCTTCTCTCCCTCTTCCTCTCTTCTCTCCATCTTCCTCTCTCCCTCTTCCTCTCTTCTCTCCCTCTTCCTCTCTTCTCTCCCTCTTCCTCTCTTCTCTCCCTCTTCCTCTCTTCCCTCCCTCTCCCTCTCTTCTCTCCCTCTCCCTCTCTTCTCTCCCTTTACCTCTCTTCTCTCTCTCTTCCTCTCTTCTCACCCTTTTCCTCTCTTATATCCCTCTTCCTCTCTTCTCTCCCTCTTCCTCTCTTCTCTCCCTCTTCCTCTCTTCTCTCCCTCTTCCTCTCTTCTCTCCCTCTTCCTCTCTTCTCTCCCTCTTCCTCTCTTCTCTCCCTCTTCCTCTCTTCTCTCCCTCTTCCTCTCTTCTCTCCCTCTTCCTCTCTTCTCTCCCTCTTCCTCTCTTCTCTCGCTCTCTTCCCTCCCTCTTCCTCTTTTCTCTCCCTCTTCCTCTCTTCTCTCCCTCTTCCTCTCTTCTCTCGCTCTCTTCCCTCCCTCTTCCTCTTTTCTCTCCCTCTTCCTCTCTTCTCTCCCTCTTCCTCTCTTCTCTCGCTCTCTTCCCTCCCTTTTCCTCTTTTCTCTCCCTCTTCCTCTTTTCTCTCCCTCTTCCTCTTTTCTCTCTCTCTTCCTCTCTTCTCTCCCTCTTCCTCTCTTCTCTCCCTCTTCCTCTCTTCTCTCCCTCTTCCTCTCTTCTCTCCCTCTTCCTCTCTTCTCTCCCTCTTCCTCTCTTCTCTCCCTCTTCCTCTCTTCTCTCCCTCTTCCTCTCTTCTCTCCCTCTTCCTCTCTTCTCTCACTCTCTTCTCTCCCTCTCCCTCTCCCTCTCCCTCTCTTCCCTCCCTCTTCCTCTCTTCTCTCCCTCTCTCTTCCCTCCCTCTTCCTCTTTTCTCTCCCTCTTCCTCTCTTCTCTCCCTCTTCCTCTCTTATCTCCCTCTTCCTCTCTTCTCTCCCTCTTCCTCTCTTCTCTCCCTCTTCCTCTCTTCTCTCACCCTCCCTCTCTTCCCTCCCTCTTCCTCTCTTCTCTCCCTCTTCCTCTCTTCTCTCCCTCTCCCTCTCTTCTCTCCCTCTTCCTCTCTTCCCTCCCTCTCCCTCTCTTCTCTCCCTCTTCCTCTCTTCTCTCCCTCCTCCTTGCCCATTGTTGCCATGGGAGGCTTAGGAAACGGACACTGGGATCCATTCCTGGGGATCACCCCTGCCTTGGGTCTCAGGCCTCGACTCGACTAATATTGCCCTTCTTTTCCCCTTCCCCTTTTCGTTTCTTTCTGTTCTCCAAGCCTCTCTACCATCCTCTTCCTAAGATGTGCTAGCCATGTTGAAAGGATGAAAGGTGGACTTTGTGCCTAGTGGCGGACACATGGGGGGTGAGGGGGGACGGCCACCCCTCCCAATAATTTAAAAAATGAGAAAAGGGAAGATTTTACAAGTGAAATTGGTATTTTTTCTGTTGAATAATCTTAACAGTTTGACATATATACCATGCAATTTTAATAAGCCAACCCCTAGAATAAGCCCCCATCCAGAAATGCATTTTTACAATTCTTGAATTTTTGGTATCATCATTATACAACACAGCACAATACAATACAATACATATAAAAGGGCATTGCCGGTGTTTTCTGATAAACTGAAGGGCATGGTCATGAATGCAAAGTGTCCCCCACTGTTTTTGCCAGTTATGAACAGCCTGGGAGAGCCATGAGCACAGTAATCCTCTGTTTAGCTGTCTAAACAGAGGAATATGTTGGGGAGAGAAACAGTCCACCCCTCAAGGGACCCTTAGGGGTGCACTGTTTCTCTCCCAAACATACTCTGAGACTTACCATGGCCAGTAATGAAGACTTTTTAACATTATTAGGGGCACTGAAGCTTTCCCCTTCATCAAATAACTGCACTGATTTAAATTTTTCTGGTTCCCCAACCCCAGACTCTCTAGCCAATGTTACTACTACCCTGTCCTACTATCACATCAGTCCAGTCCAAATCATCCATCTAGGTTAATACTTAATCTCCAGGAGACATTCCTCCTCTCCCAACATCCTCTACTTCATCTCCACCCCCACAACTTTCTTCATCAATTACCCCATCCTCCCTTATTACTACTCTGAATCCTTACTGTCCACCTCTTCGTAGTACAACCTCTCTCAACATTATTCCCTCTTCCACATGTCGACATCCTTCTGTTACCTCTACCTCTGTTTAGCCCACCCAAATGGGATAAATTTTTTGTAATCCTCTCCCACAGCCCCTTACTTTGACAACACTCTCCTCTTCTTGCAATGTCTCAAAAAACTAGCAGGCAAAATTTCCTTCTGCAGCCGCCATGATCATTCCCAGCCTTGTCACAGTTGCATCCAAATCCCAAGCTATAGCATTATCAAACCTAACTCACTTAACTCATTCATCCTCCAATCTCTCTGCTCCCATTCCTTCTACACTCAAAGTAACTGCTGACATTCATCATCCTCTTACTCAGGTTCCCCCTTAACCTCTCGCTCCTACTCCTTCCCAATACATCCCACTCCCCTCTTCCTTCCCCTTTATCCCTGCTTCTTCCCCCTGGATATACCTGACCCTTCCCTGGATTTTATTCCTCCTAACATTTTTCCTGAGACCTTAAACCCCCTTTCTCCTTTGCTAATCCCTATCTTATTCTTACACTTTTCTATAGTGCTAATTGACCTTTAATGTCTAGCACATTATGCTTTATAACCATTAACCATTAATAAATATTTTTGCATGTGGCACTTCATTCTGCTAAACAAGCAGTAGTCCATGCTGTAATTAGATTCATATTTTTTTTAATTATTTTTTCTGTATATCACATTCTACTATGCAAGACTTGAAAACATTACCATCATTTCCCAACTTCCTGTAGGAATATTGGCACAATTTCCCTCTCTTCCCTAGAGCTTGCCTAAATATAGGACATACATTCCTTAGGCCTCAAAGCATCTTTAATTTTCTTCAGAATCTCTCTTTTTTTTTTTTTTTTTTTTTTTTTTTTTTTTTTTTTTTTTCCCCCCCCTTTCTCCCCTCTCCCACCCTTCTTCTTTCTCCCCTCCACAAATTAGGGAAAAAATATCTTAGAAGGACCTAACCTTCCTTTGGTAATGGTTAAAACATAAGTTTTAGTCATTACATGCTAAATATTTACATTTTTCAATATAAAATATGCTCAAGTGGAGATATTCAGGGGACAAATATGAAATATTTTTTCTTTCTTTTACAGGTATTCAAGGTCGCCATGTAACTACCCATGGCATTGCTCTGAACTGCAATATAGACCTAAGTTGGTATGGTAATATAACACCATGTGGCATCCCAGATAAAGGTGTTACATCAATGAGTAAAGAGATAGGCAGGGATATTACCATAGATGAAGTTGTCCCCCATTTCCTAAAATCTTTTTCAGAAGTCTTCAAATGTGACATTGTCATTAATGAACAGGGTGCTAAACTCTGATTAGTTACTATGCTCAGTGGAAAAGCTGCTTGTGCTCCACTGTGACATGCCGACCCATATGAATGCATGTTATGGCTATTTAGTATGCAAAACTTTAATTTTGTGTCTGGATAGAATATGCCACACTGTTGGACATAAGATTTTTTTACCATTGAATATAGGTAATTACTTGAAGAACTGAATTATGCAGAGGCTATATAAATATTTTGATAATGTTTACAGGATAGTGATCTTAAAGTGGCAACAAGTTTTCCATAACTGCAGGGTGTTTAAAATTAAATTGGATGAACATATTTGTAGAAAGGTGTCTATAATGTATATGTAATCAAGTTGTAAATAAAAATTGTACTTAAGTATCATGTTTTCATTACTCAGGTCATGGTGAAATCCTTCCAAAGATTGTGGGTTTGCTCTTTGTATAAAGGAAAACATTAAATATAAAAAAAAATATTTTCTTTGTTATCATTTTCATTCATGCATGACAGTGAAATAACCTGTTCACAAGATCATTTATGATAATATTTATTCAATGATGCCAGAAATGCATGTAACCAGTACTTTTTCCTATTTCATTCATTGTTTCTTTTTCTTTTTTTATTATTATATATATGGCCCCATAAGCATGTAGTCAACATGAGTCAGTTACTAGACACTTGCTTGACCTCACATTTACTCCATTCTTTGTAAGTTTGAAAAAAATACTAATTTCTATTATTGTATCATTGTTAATATTACTAAAATGATAATAGTAATAATAGCAACAACAACAATACGAAGAACAATAATAATAACCATAGTTAACAAGAATAATACTATTAGAAATAAAACATTTTTTTCACAAAATAATCAAGGAATAAGGTAAACAGGTGATGGAAGGACTAGTAATTGACCCTTTGGTGATTATAACATTACAGAGTCATTTATGGGGGGGGAAATATATATACAAAGACAACAGAACCACAGTGTACAGTGCATGTCCCTGGTATCAGTAGGTTATATACATTAAAACAGGAATATGTGCTTTTCAAAATCAATTCAGAATATATTATCTACAATCCTCATCACAGAGTTGATTACATTCTGGGTTGGAGTATACCACCGTCAAAATAAATCCAGTAATTACAATATAGTTTATTTAACAATCAAAATACAGCCTAGAAATGAGAGAACACACACTCAAGCAAAGGTTAGGAGATTCTCAGTAACAAAAAAAGAAAACCTGGAATGAATTCACTTGTTGCTCTACTAAAGAAAAATAAAAAAAATCAGGAGATATGATTCATGATGAAAATCAGCACTCCTTCACAGCATCCTACTTTCTCAAAATGTGAATACTGCATTATGCAAGATATCTTACAAATGTTTCATCAAATAGTTTATTACAAGTATTGATTTTATCATTATTTCATACATTTTCAGAGTGACGATCTTGTAAAAAGAGGATGAAAGAAAAGTAAATGCAATGACCCTTGCATTCATGTTCTATCTTATATTACTATAGGAATATTGTGAAAAGGAAATGTTGAAGCTGTATCTCGATTTCAAGGAGTGCTGTTCAAAGGTATCAAATCCAAAATAATATTCAAAACTAGTGTAATCTTTAATCTTGTTTCATAATTATTTTTTTCTAGTTTGCATTAGTCAGGATTTGCATAAATATCCTTTAGAAATACTATCATAAAATCAACAATAGACTGAGAAAAAAAAAATCAAAGAAAAATAAAGATTATATAAAGAATAATAAATTCACTGTTACATTTCTCTTTGCAATGTATGCAATGTTAAATATCTCAAGTATATACTAAGTTTTCTTTTTTCTCTTCTTTTTAGGGTTACCTCTGACAAAACATAATACAGTCTTGTACATAAAGTATTCCTCTACTCATCAAACAGATTCCTTGGTCATTCTTGGTATATAAATTACATGAATAAGCTTATTATAATCTTCAAATCATTAATTAATTCCCTGCTTAATTAATATACAAAATGTAAAATCAAAATCTAATTATGACATTTCAGAGCAGAACTTATCATACAGAACCGGTAGAAAGCATGAAAATGTACTTTCCTTTGTTCAAACACAATAAAAATACTCAAGTGTTATACCAGAAAAAATTCTCTTAATATTTAATAACTATCAAACTTAATCAATGCAAATATACTATAAAAACACAAGCTGCAACAACAACAAAACTATGTAATCATTACAGAAAAATCAGCCGAAAGAAATGAAAGGCATCCAAATACATTCCCTAACTTTCCCTTATGTGCGAACCTGGAAGCGGCCAGCCCTGGTTATGTACTTGACACCTTTGAATGGCTTGTACTTTTCTCCATAAATGTCAAGACGGTTCACCTTCAAGCCAGAGACAGCCAGTTGGGTGATTGTGAATTGCACCTTTAAGATAAAGAAGAAAATTTGTTTATATTAATATACAAACTAATTCCAGTTACTTTGAGCTGAGGTTAATAATTTATAGAAGTAGATTCTAAACCTTACAAAAGGTAAGCTGCTATTATGATATATGAAATTTACTCTCAACTCTTAAAACAGAAACTCCGTTCTTTCCAATTACAATGCAAGAGATAAACAACTTACATTTATGGTAGGATTACTCTCAGGTGGAGGGGACCCACTCTGTATGCTGATCTGAAAAAAAAAGAAGTATAATTATCAAATCTCTCCCAAAAGAGAACAAAAGTGCAGTATCCCTTTACTGAACATCATTAAGGAGAAGTCGAGAAGAAAAAAGAGAATACTACAACTCGCAAAAAAACACTGAAATTCAAACTTACATTCCCTCTCATATTAGGTAGTTTTGTGGGATCAATGCGGCCCAAGTCCCACCGCAACACCTTGGACACAGGATCGAACGAGTACTTTCCTTGAGTCACTACCAGGTTGCAGTTCAGAACACACTTTGGCATTGGAACCTCAAGGATCACTCCTTCAACCTGCAATTGGATTGTGATTTTTTTTAATCAAACAAAAAAGCTATGAGAGAAAAAAATAATAATAATTATAACATCCATAACTCCAAACGTAACCATACTAAAACGCATGGACACCTGAAAGAACACACTTACTGTTCGCCCCATAGTTTGTTTGGGTCCTACTGTGACATCTAATCTTCCTCCTCCTACATCACGGAAGGAAATATTGTGGCGAATATACACTGGAATGGCAACGACTGACTGTGAACCAATGTGGTATGACAGGAGTCTAGAGTTCCCATCAGGAGGAATAAATGACAGCACTCGTTCAGACTGCAGAACAATACACAATTATATTAATGAAAATTCAATCTAGTTTTCTTAATACATTTCATTTATACTATACATATCTATGTACAATCTTACATCTTACATGTATTATACATATATATTGTGTGAGCAGATGTCAACTGACAAACAACTCCATCTACTTACTTACATCTTTTATTTGATATTATGGACTGGATTTTTCTAAATTAAAAATCAATATCAATAGGCACAAACTTACCTCCCAACGTTTAAGCCTGACACATGGATGAAATGACACATCATCAAAGAGGCGGGGATTTACAAATGACAGGGTAAGATCCGGCATCCCTGACAATTTGACACAGCAGTCAATCTAGAGAGAAAAATGACATTAAGGATAGTCAGCCAATTTTTCCAGTATTACCCACTGCCCCACACAACTACCATAGTTAATTAGTTATATTTTCTTTTATATTGTCATATAATAATGACAAAAAACAGAAATGTGTTAACCTTTAAATAGTAAGTTAAATCACAAAAGC
>NC_061855.1:8178413-8180913 GCF_019202785.1 Penaeus chinensis | reverse complement strand
TCCTTGCTTTTCACACAACAACATTCCCTTTTCATTTCATTTATGGTATATTCCTTGTAAGACAATCATTATCAAATCCAAATAAATGGTTCAAAATTACTATACCTTACTCTACCAGACTTTACATATCTTCGCCACCAACTCAAGGACTACTTATCAAAAAATAATTATAATAAATAGACAAAAATTGAACACAAGACTTACATGGCCTTGGATTTCAGCTGTAACTGTAGCCCCAGACTTGTCGATGATAGCATCCACTTCTTCAGTCACATCGAAGTAAGCTTCATTATTTGTGTATTTGACTCCTGACCGGCGCCATGGGACATTGCTCAACTGCCCAGTTGGTAAAGTTGCACTTACACTGTCAACACATATTGTAGAACAAAATTAATGTCTTTCTATTCTTTGCTATATGCAATGCTATCTCCAATTCCAAATAGGCTGAAATATAAAACAAGCTAGAGAAATTTCCTAAATCCTGATACTTTTTTTCATCATGTCCAACAAAAATCATTTGGGGGATAATCACAAACCACTCCATTTTGACTGCAGAGAAATGCATTACCATGAATCTTCTCTGAAAATGTGTTGAAAGTATTTTTTTTATCACCATTTCCACATACAAAATTCATCTTTATCTTGCAGCAGTTTCTCTTCTACCCTTACCTTTATTCTACTTGTACAATTTCCAATATAAATGCAATGTGAAAATTACGGTTCCTCAAAATTGAGATTATGTTGCAAGTCCTGTGCGTGAAATCTAGGATACTATAAGTGAATTTTCTTTCAAATGAACAGTTTACACTAAAATACTTTTTTACTTTGCTTCTAAGTCAACTCTTTTACTCTCTGTATTACTTACTTACTTACACAGAGTATTTTTTAAAACTTCTACTGTCTTGCTTCTAGTATGAACTCTGGTTAAAGTACAACAGATAACCACAAAGTAAGAAATAATAACTTCAGATAGAAACTCAAGGGGGGGGCGGGGTAAACTATAGATTACTTTCTAATTCTAACAATAGTCTTACTACCTCGTCATTTCTCTAACTACAAGATGCCTTCACAAAATTTTCAAAAAGGAAAAAAAAATCTAAGTAGTGCAAGCATCCCCCTACAACTATAACAGGCACTATGGACAAAATAAATGAAAAATCAAAATAAGCAAAACTTACCGATATTCTCTGGCAGACCAAAAATAAAATTACAAAATTAGAAATGGATATTACTCTGCTATTACAAAAATCTTGAAACATCCCATTCTGCCTTGAAACAAAAGGAGGACTTGTATTCTTAAAAAATTACACTGAGATGCAAAATAGGCTAGCAACTTCTACTTTTTCTCTATACCATATATATTGAACACCACTGAGAATTCATATAATTGACTAGAGTTCGAAGTGGAAAAATAACAAAATTCTTATTACTGTTTGCATGCAAAACATTTTCAAAATACTGAAAAGAGCTTTAGTATAAAATTCCTATATGGATGACTTTATCAAATACAAAGTTTGTAAAATCTATAGAGAAAAATCAACTACTCACCATAGATCACATCTAACATGTTTACAACATTAAGTGTGCATTAACCACAACATTCACATGTGGGAGCCTTTATTCCACATATAAAAAAATCTGTTGAACTAATGCCATTATAGAAACACACTACAAGTGGTGTAAATGCTGCCATCTTGAACACACAGTTTTATGTTTCTTGCAGATACTTCTGGATCAGCTTTAGACAACTTTTGACATTAGTTTGCTCTATCATTAACCTCCTTTCTGTCATTCCACAACAAAGCTTCAGGGAAACCCATGAAGTCTCTTATGATGTAATTAGATTGGGGAGGAATTTATGAAATAGGACTGGCATTACATCCTACAGCAGTGCCCCTTGTGGTGGGTGATTAAGACCTCTCAATATTAAGACATTACATGCACCTTGTCAGAAAAAAATTATGCCTTTTCCTGCTTTAGAAAATAACAAAATTAATTATCAAAATCTCTATCTCGAAAAATGTGAACCTTCCTGCCATATCAGACCAGATCTCAATTTATAACTTTATAATACAGTAACATATTTCTGACAGCTTAATTCCCCCCTAATTTTATATTTACAAAATAAAATTACTCATAAGCTCATTTAAGATTATATGCAAGAGCAAGGCAATATTTTATCCAGTAACCTTCAGCTTGGTGCATTTATAATTTGTAGATTTCATTTAATAGCATGGTGTAGAACCATTCGTGCTAAGCAATAAGGCTAAGCATTCCCTGCTTGCTGTAACACTGCATATTTACACAGCATAAGCTTACCCTGCAGAATTCATGGTGGTCCATATTTAGATTAGATTATAAAATAAAAAAATACCTGCTTTCCTGCTCTATATCACCTAGACTAAATGGTTTTGTGTTTGTCTTCCAAGCCTCTAATACAATCAGACGAATGCTTACTTTGATTTTCCAGTTACTGTATTAGCAATGGTGCGTAGTATGT
>NC_061855.1:8140913-8168413 GCF_019202785.1 Penaeus chinensis | reverse complement strand
AGGGAGGACAAGGAGGTATTGTTCATTTCTATTTTTCTTTTTCTATTTAACCATTACCTCCTTTTCTTCAAAACATTACTAGGTATTTTCCTTTTAGTACATATTTCTTGTGATTATTATTTGATTCTTTTCTTTTCTTTCTTTT
Organism: Penaeus chinensis; assembly: GCF_019202785.1. Taxonomy (NCBI): domain Eukaryota; kingdom Metazoa; phylum Arthropoda; class Malacostraca; order Decapoda; family Penaeidae; genus Penaeus; species Penaeus chinensis. The sequence continues at coordinate 8,168,268 of NC_061855.1, read as the reverse complement.
ACATGCAAAATAACATAACAGTGTTTGTTATTTATTCAAAGATATATCATTTATCTTGCAGAAAAATTGCTAACACAAAATGCAGCAAAACCCAAGAGTTCTCCATCTACAGAAGCAGAATCAACTGTAACAGAAGGTGATGATGAAGATGACTTTGTGGGACCTCCTCTTCCCCCGGGAATGAGTATTGATAAATCCAGCAGTGCACCTGCTGAAGATGCAGAGGATGCTGAGGAAGAGAGGCGCCACATGCCAATCTCACACGAGTTGGTCCTTGAGCATGGAACCAAGACAGTCTCTGGCCTAGCAGTGGATCCCTCAGGTTCTAGGCTGGTTAGTGGAGGCTTGGATTACGATGTTCGTTATTGGGATTTTCAGGGTATGGACCAGTCACGCGAAGCATTTAGATCATTCTGCCCAGCTGATGGTTACCCAGTTAACAGTGTTGAGTATAGCTGCACAGGTGATAAAGTTCTGGTTGTGTCAGGATCTCATCAAGCTAAAGTATATGACCGTGATGGAATAGAGTTATTTGAGTGTGTTAAAGGAGATATGTATTTACATGACATGGCAAAAACAAAGGGGCACATAGCAGGCCTTACCTGTGGAACTTGGCATCCCAAAGACAAAGAGGAATTTCTGACCTCAGCAAGGGATGGGACTTGTCGTATTTGGCACACAAGCAGCCCACATTGTCAAAGACATGTCATCAAAGCAAGAGCTTCTAATGGTCTGAAAACACAGCCCATCACTTGTGCCTATAGCCGTGATGGAACATTGGTAGCTTGTGCTTGTGATGATGGATCAATACAGATGTGGGATCATCGAAAGACTTTTGTAAATGTGAGTATTAATGTCAGGAATGCTCATGATAGGGGGAGTGAAACTTCAAGGTTGGTATTTTCATATGACAACAAAGGTTTTGCAACAAGGGGAGGTGATGACACTCTTAAGCTATGGGATATTCGTAAAACAAAACAAGCTGTGCATGTAGCTAATGGGATCTTTAATAGATTCAGTATGACAGATTGTGTATTCAGCCCCAATGATCAGCTGGTTGTAACAGGGACATCACTTAATAAGGGAGAATCTTCAGGGAAATTGTTAATGTTCAATCGTAACACATGGGACATTGTTAAAGAGCTGGAAGTGGGTCCTAGTCATGTAGTTAAAATAGTTTGGCATCCAAGACTGAATCAGCTCATGGTTGGTTGCGGTGATGGAAAAGTACGCTTATTATATGATCCTAAGACTTCACATAATGGAGCTGTACTAGTAGTTGGCAAACACAAAAAACGATCAAAGCAAGCTGAGGTCGTAGTATCACAACAGATCATAACCCCACATGCCCTCCCCATGTTCCGTGAAGAGAGACACAAGTCCACAAGGAAATTGGAGGAACGGGACAGGAAAGATCCAGTTAGGTCTCAGCAGCCAGATCTTCCCGTGGGCAAAGCAGGTTCAGGAGGGCGTGTGTCTGCAGGAGGATCAACCCTGTCTTCTTACATCATCCGTAACATGGGCCTTCGCAGGAAAGTTCAAGAGGAGGGTGACCCAAGGGAAGCACTTCTAAAATTTGCAAAAGATGCAGCCGAAAATCCTTACTGGGTTACTCCTGCGTATGCTAAAAATCAGCCAAATCCAATTTTCCAAGAAGCACAAGAGCAAGACAATAAAGAATCCAAGGATGAAGAACCTGCAACCAAGAAAATGAAATCAGTTTGATAACCAAATGTTGACATTAACAACTGTTAAAGGGATTGTTTTTTATTTTTTATTCCTGTCCATGAGTATTGCATTTGTATGAGTACAAAATGAGATATTTCCATACATAGTATAAGATAAAATTATGCAGAGGTATGGAAAAATTATTGTAATACATTTATTATACATTTAGATATTACTTTCTTGAAAATTTAGTGTATTGTGAAGAAATGTTTATGCTGCCTATAGATATTATGTTAATAAAGATGAAATCAATATACTCTTCTTGGAATGTGAATTGCCTTTTCAAGGAAATGAGATTTTCTATCCTGCTGAAGCTAGTCAAAGAGCAAGCTCTGAAATATGAAATACATTTCAGTATATATATTCTGTAAAATATGTGCAGTATATGCTTGCTAAAAAAGTAATAATAGTAGTTTTCAATAATACCAATATAAGTTTCAGTAGAATTTTGTGATGATATATTGTGATTAGTAGCACATTTTGTGCATTTTAAATGAAATGCTATCATTAGTTAGATCTGTTTGGGATTTCTATCATAGAAATATGACAGTGTCAAAGCATAATATCATTTGGTAAATCAGATAATGCATACTTGAGCTCCATCCACTAATCAAGCTGCATCCACAAACTCAGGGAAGTGGGCCTGCTGTCAGAATTTTCTCTATGTGCAAACTAGTAGTGTGCTCATTTTGAAACTTGAGCTAGTTCACCAGATGCTAATTGGTAGTGTAACATTGCTTTCTGACATATAGGTCACATATAGGTCTAAAATGAAGCCCATCCTGCCATCCAGCAAACACTCAAGTGGACTCAAATTTCTCAGTGGTTTTTATACCTCTCACAACCCTATCAGGAACCTCTTCTCACTCCTGCTTGGCTTGGACAGGATAAAGAAACAGTGCACAGTGACAACGCCCCTAAGAGCACTGCTCAGTCGCTTGGATGGGGCTTTACATTAATTGGAGTGAGACTTTATATGGCAAATTTTTTCACCCCAATATAATGAGATCACTGAGGAAATGTTTAAATCTAATGAGATAAGGATGGCAGAAATACATGCCATGCCTACTCTGTGTGTGTGTGTGTGTGTGTGGGTGCGTGCGTGTGCGTGTGCGTGTGCGTGTGCTTGTGCGTGTGCGTGTGCGTGTGCGTGTGCGTGTGCTTGTGCGTGTGCGTGTGCGTGTGCGTGTGCGTGTGCGTGTGCGTGTGCGTGTGCGTGTGCGTGTGCATGTGTGTGTGTGATTGTCTACATGTAAATGGCTCAACAAGTACTCAATCACCAAGGAGTTAATTACTAGTCCTACCTAGCTCACCTATTTAACAACCTTTTGCTTGATTTTCCTGCCCAACCCCATTCCACCCTCAATACTTATACAGGAACTGTCTCCATCTTCCCACTAATTGCCCTGTCCAAGACAAAAATTGTGGAGAAGACTTACTCGCCTGCATCATGGACTATGATGCAGTATCGGTACAATGCTACACCATTCCCCATAGAGGCCATCATAAGTCTCTCACCAAATTGCCAAGATTACTTTCCATAGACATGACCTCCCCTTTAATGTGTACATTGGAGGAGAATCTCACCCTATCAGCCTCTCCCAGTTAATGTCAGAATTGTTGGCATCTAGGCCATCCTGCCAAACACTGCCATTCTACAGTCCGATGCCTTCTATGTACCCAACCTGGTCATAATCGATCAAACTCCCATAATGCATTTTATAGGAGCTTCCCTAAGTACAAGTTTGAGTGTGAAGTGGCAACTTTCAGATTCAGACTTGGTCTCACTCTATGTGAAGCCAGACAGAAAACAGTTAGTTTTCTCTTTCACTGCCTACTCCAAGAATCGCTCTACCCCTTCTCTTTCCTCCTAAGATATTTCTACATCCCCCCCAGCATCTCTTCCTCATTTCATTTCCACCCCCACCTTCACCCAGTCAAATTCTTTTGGCATTCTAAATCCGGACATCCCAATCTCTTCTACTATTCCAGACACTCAGATCACTACTTCCCTGGTACCTAACCTCTTTCTCTTCACCTAATGCATCGCACAAGACAGGCTAAATGCTCAATCCCACCTTCTGCCCATCCTCTCCAACCTTTTCCTCCACCCTATAAATATCTGTTTCTCAGACCTCCCCAACCATCTCTACTGCAGAGACTCTTAAAGACATTCAATACTACGTAATCATGACCAAGCCTACACCTCAACCATCCTCCAATCTTTCTACTCCCATTCCTTCTACACTAAGTAACTGCCAACATCCATCATCCTCCTACTCATGTTCTCCCTACACCCCTCCCTCCCACTTCCAACACATCCCATTCCCCCCTGCTTCAGACGCATCACTCCCCCTCCTAACTCATTCTCTCCTGCTTCATCCTGGATGTGACACTTTGTCACAGCAACCCCCTTCCCTAGATTCTCTCCCTCCTGACATTCTCACTGAATCTGTGATCTAATTGCCCTTATACCCTTTCTCCTTTGCTAATCTCTACCTTACCCTACGGACATCTTTGCAAAATCCCACACATCTTCCTTTGTGAATTTTTATCAAATCACCCTTTTTACAACATCTGACTTCTGTACCACAAATAATCATCAAATGACCCACTTTTTATCCTTCTCACCATTACACCTTTCTATAGTTCAGATATGACCTTTGATGTCTAAACACATAGATTTTGCTTTGTAACTATTAACCATTAACCAACATCAGTATTGATAACACAATAAAAAAAAAATGCCCAAAACTCAAGGAATAAGAAAATCAGGTGAGGTCACATAGAAATACTGATTGCCTCCTTGACATTTTATTGTGGATTTCCAGAATGGTTATTGGTTGAAACAAACATATGTAGCAAACTTCAAAGGTTACATGGCACTATGACAAAGTATTGTGGCAAAAAGGGTAAATATGAATAAATGATTGGGATAAGTGGAAAAAAGGGATAAAGAAGGGAAGCAAAGGGAGAGAAGAAAAGACCCTACAAAATTGGCTGAGGCAAGGGCTGAGGTCCAAGGTAGTGGTGATCTACAGTGGGCTAAGACCCCCCCACAGCAACAATGAGCAAGGGATTGGGGGAAGCCTCCTTGGTAGCTGACCACTTATAGAACCATCTATGTGCAAATAAAATTCACAAAAACCACAATCTATATTACATTTACCCAGCAGCACTGGGTTAAATTCCACCCCTCTTGGTGCTTTGCATTAAGGTCAGTCACTGTGTGATACTCTTACTAAACTAGCATTCGATCTTTAGGTTTGTTTTGTACCCTTATTTTTATATCAAGTATTGTTGGAGGTTCCTTGTTTCTTGTTCTTGTTAAAGCATCTGGCATGGGAACAGTACACTTGCTTTATTATTTTCTGCGTCCTTTATTAGAATATAATAATTATTATTTATGGAACATTTTCTGCCACATCAACAAAATGTAGTGATAAGTGGGGCTTTGTTTTCTTTGACTTTGTTTCCTTTGAAACTTACTTTGAGTGTAGAGGGAGTGGGAGTGTGAAATTGGAGGGTGGATGGGGGGGGGTTCTGTGTCAATTTTGGACTCAAGCAGATAGTTTTCAATATCTTCAAGAGTTTCTGCAATAGAGTTGGTTGGGGGAGTTTTCTTTGGAAGATAGGTTGGAGCGTTTAATCTCTCTGTTGCAGGTAGCACGATGAGAGAGAGAGGGCCAGGTGTCGGCTCAGGAAGGAAGGTAGGAGGTAGAAGTGGTGAAGTAAGATATAGCAGGGATAGGTATAGGGGAGGGTGTAATGGTTAATGGTTAAAAGCAACATAAATGTGCTTGACATCTAAGGTCATGTAGCACTATAGTAAATGGTAGTGAAGGGTGGTTGAGTTCGTGATTAGTTGTCAAAGCTGGACTAAGGAATTGACGAGTAAATGGATTAAGGTTGGGTAAGGTAATGTATAGGGGTTAGATCAAGTGAAGGATGTATATGCATTTGAGGAATGAAAACAGGTTGTCAAAGCAGAAAGTGTGAGAAGCTGTGGGAGGGATCACAAAAAATCGGTCCAATTTGGCTGGGCTAAATGGATTATTTAAGAATTTTGTAGAGATGGGGGTAGTAGAAGGACGGGGGCATGTGGAAGAGGGAGTAGTGTTGAGGGAGGTAGTGTTATGGGGAGGTGGACAATAAGGTTGTAAGGTAGTAATAAGGGAGGATGGGGTAGTTGATGAAGAAGGTTGTGGGGGTATAGTTATTGAAGTTGAGCATGTTGGGAGTAGAAATGTCTCCTGGGGTGTTGATTAGGGTGGATACTGTACTAGTCGGCATTGTGGAGGGGGTATTAGTTGTAGTGTTCAGAGCCGTGGTCAAAGGAGAGCCTGGGGTCAGGTAATCGGGCGAGTTTGAATTGGTGGAGCTATTTGATGAAGAGGCAAGCCTCATTGCCTCTAATAATGGTATGGTTAATGGTTAATGGTTAATGGTTAATGGTTAATGGTTAATGGTTAAAAGCAAAATAAATGTGCTATCTAATAATGGTATAAAATTGTTGGCCATGATAAGCCTGGAGTATGTTGGGGAGAGAAACAACTAAAGCAGGGGAATACCGTGCCCATGGCTCCCTCAGGCCGTTCAGGCCTGACACAAAGTCAGCCTTTCATCCTTTCAGCACGGCTTTCACACCTTAGGAAGTGGATAGTAGAAGGGGTTGGTGAAGGGACAGAAACGAAAAAGTAGGAGGGGAAAAAAAAGACCATGCAAAATTTGTCGAGTCGAGGGCTGAGTCCCAAGGTTGGGGAGTTCCCCAGCATTGGGTCCCAGTCTCCGGCTCCTAAGCCCCCCCACGACAACAACAGGCAAGGGATGGGGTGGGGGGGGGATTGAAAGGATCATCTTAGGATTGGTTAATTGGTTAATGGTTAAAAGCAATAAATGTGCTTGACATCTAAGGTCATATAGCACTATAGTTAATGTTTGTGAAGGATGGTTGGGTTACTGATTAGTTGTTAAAGCTGGGTTAAGGAATTGGTGAGTGGAATGGGTTAGGGTCGAATGTGGTAATGTAAAGGGGTTAGATCAAGTGAAGGATATATATGCGTTTGAGGAAGGAAAACAGGTTGTCAAAGCAGAAAGTGTGAGATTCTGTAAGGATGTCTGATAAGTTGGGATGTCTATGTAGGGAGGACGTGGGCATGGCAATCGAATATGTGGGACTGAAAGAGGAACATTCGTAAACCGCGAATGTTCTAATGAAGGATAGTTATACTTTCGTTGATTTACTGGCAAAGATTGCAGTGCGTGTTGGAGAATTTGAAGGGGAAGGTGCTAGAGGGTGGGATAAAGAATGAGGTTGGGGAGGTGGTGTTGTATCAGGAGGGGTGTCGGGAGGTAGAGGGTCTGGGGAAGAGGGTACTTGTGACATGAGGGTTTCACGTGTGTATCCAGGAGGGAGTGGAAGGGATAGAGGGGATAGTGGGAGGGTTAATATAGGTGGGGCTGGAGTCAGGGGGAATGGGTTTTGTTGGGATGGGGTAGGAGGATTGGGTGTAGGGAGAATATGAGTAGGAGGAGGATGGATATCGGCAGTCACTTTGAGTGTGGAGGGAGCGGGAGTTGTAGAATTTGAAGGTGGATGAGTATTAGTTTGGGACTCGATTATGTAGTTCTGGATATCTTCAAGAGTTTCTGTAGTGGAGTTGGTTGGGGAGTTTTGTGAGATAAAGGTTTTCTTGTGAGGGGGGGGAAGAGAAGTCTGGTGTCTGAATAGGGGCAAAGGAAGGTGGAGGTGATTGTGAGGTAGGGGAAGAGGGGGTGGAACGTTTATTCTGTCTGCTGCGGGTAGTGCGGGGAGGGAGAGGGGAAGGTGTTGGGGCTGTAGTAGAGATTGGGGTGTCTGGATTTAGGATAGCAAAAGAATTTGATTGGGTAGAGATTGGAGTGTCTGAATTTAGGATGGCAAAAGAATTTGACTGGGGAAGGTAGGAGGTAGAAGAGGGGAAGTTAGATGGAGGGGGGTTGGATTTAGGAGAGGGTGTAGGAGCTTGGGAGGTATGGGAATTGGCAGAGTGAGCGACATTACTGGAGTAGGGGGTAAGAGAAAAGCCTTGTCGACGTGCTTCCTGTCTGGCTTCACGTAGAGTGAGTCCAAGTCTGAATCTGAGAGTTGCTACCTCACTCAAATTTGTAGGTGGGGCAGCCTCTATAAAATACATTATGGGGGCCGCCACAGTTTGCACATGTGCGTGATTGTGCAGAGCAATTTGATCGAGTATGGCCAGGTTGGGCACATAGCGGGCATCTGGCTGTGGAACGGCAATGTTTGGCAGGATGTCCTAAATGCCAACAATTTTGGCACTGACAAGGAGGAGGTTGGTATGGTCGGACAGGTAGGGATTCCCCACCTATGTAAACATTTTAAGGGAAAGTCATGTCTACGGAAAGTAATTTTGGCAATGTTGATGGATTTCTTACGATTTCCTCTGGGAGGAATGGAGTAGCATTGTACATATGTTGCATCATTGTCTGTGAGACAAGCGAGTAAGTCCTCTCCACAATCTGACCATTCTTTGTCATGGATTGGGCAATCTGTTGGGGAGATAGAGACAGTTCCAGTGCAAGTATTGAGGGTTGGATGAGGTTCTGTAGGGATGGGATTACCACATAGATCAGTTAGTTTTGTTAATGCTATAGCTTCTTTTTCAGTTGTTACTGTGACGAGACGGGAGTAGTCGCGTCGGCTACGGGAAGAGACTTTGCCTACTTGTTTTTGGAGGCATTGTTGGAAGAGGAGGGTGTTTTGAGAGTAGGGAGCTGTAGAAGGGATCACGAAAAATCGGTCCCATTTGGCTGGGCTAAATAGAATATTTAGGATTCTTGTAGAGGTGGGGGTAGTAGAAGTGCGGGGACGTGTGGAGGAGAGAGTAGTGTTGAAGGGGGTAGTGTTACGGGGAGGTGGGCAATAAGGTTGTAAGGTAGTAATAAGGGGGGATGGGATGGTTAATGAAGAAGGTTGTGGGAGTAAAAGCGTTGAAGTTGAGCATGTTGGGAGAGTAGAAATGTCTCCTGGGGGTTGGTTGTTGATTAGGGTTGATACTGTACTAGTATGCATTGATGATGGGGGAGTTGTTGCAGTGTTCGGAGCCGTGGTCAAAGGAGAGCTGGGATTGGGGCTATTTGATAAAGGGGCAAGCCTCATTGCCCCTAAGATTGGGGTTATGTCTTCATTATTGGCCATGATAAGCCTGGAGTATGTTGGGGAAAAAAATAGTCCACCCCTCAGGGTCCCCTTGAGGGGTAAGGGCCAGGTATGGCAGGGGAATACCGTGCCCATGGTTCCCTCAGGCCGTTCAGGACTGACATAAAGTCAGCCTTTCATCCTTTCAGCACGGCTCTCACACCTTAGGAGGTCTTTTTTTCTTGTCAACATGCTTCCTGTTTGGCTTTACGCAGAGCGAGACCAAGTCTGAATCTGAGAGTTGCCACTTCAGACTCAACCTTGTAGGGGCTGCCACAGTTGGCACATTCGAGTGACTGTGCAGAGCAGTTTGATTGGTTATGGCCAGGTTGGGCACATAGAGGGTATCAGGCTTTGGAACAGCAGCGTTTGGTAGGATGTCCTAAATTATATCGCACCATAGTCCGTGAGCCAGGCGGGCAAGTCTTCTCCACAGTTTGACCAATTTTGTTATAAATATGGCAGTTTGTTGGGGAGACGGAGACAGAGACAGTTCCTGTGCAAGTATTGAGGGATGGATGAGTTTCTATAAGAATGGGGGTTCCCAGAGAGATCAGTTAAGAGTTGATAATGCTATAGCTTCGTTTTCAGATGTAACGGTGACAAGACTGGAACGATCAGGTTTGCTATGGAATGTTTTTGTTTTTGGAGACATTGATGAAAGAGCAGTGTGTTTATTCAGAGTAAGGAGCTGGGAGGGGATCATGAAAATAGATTTTTTAAGATATTTATAGAGATGGGGGTGGTGGAAGGACGGTGACATGTGGAAGAGGGAGTAGTGTTGAGGGAGGTATTATTATGGAAAGGTGGACAATGGTTAATGGTTAAAGGCAAAATAAATGTGCTAGACATCTAAGGTCATGTAGCACTATAGTTAATGTTAGTGAAGGGTGTTTGGGTTAGTGATAAGTTGTTAAAGCTGGGTTAAAGGATTGGTAAGTGAATGGGTTAGGGTCGGATGAGGTAATGTAAAGGATTAGATCAAGTGAAGGATACATATGCGTTTGAGGAAGGAAAACAGGTTGTTAAAGCAGAAAGTGTGAGATTCTGTAAGGATGTCTGATAAGTTGGTATGTCTATGTAGGGAGGATAGGTGGGAGAAAGTAGAGTTACGGGCTGCTTCAAATCGTGGGCTTGACAATAGAATATGTGGGACTGAAAGAAGAACATTACATAAGGGACATAGGGGTGGATCGGATTGTGACATTAGATAGGAGTGTGTTAGACGGGTGTGGCCAATGCGTAAGCGGGCGAGGGCCGTCTCCCAACGTCTGTTCCGATGGAATGGAGCTGACCAGGAGGAGATTGAGTTTTACAGTATATAATTTATTAGTGTGTAGACTTGACCAAAAAGATTGCCATCGATTATACAAGAAGGTCTTAAAGTGTGGGTAATAATCCGTGGCTGGGATATGTGAGAAACGTGGTTGGTTTGATGTGGACATAGCAGCGTAGCGTGCTAGAGTATCTGCTTGTTCATTGCCGGGGATTCCAACATGGCTGGGTACCCAGCAAAATTTGATTGTTTTATGACGTGTGGACAGGTAGAACAACCAGTTCTGGATCTTACGAACAATGGGGTTGGTCGTGTGTATTTACTTTATGAGGGTTAATGAGTTACGGGAGTCAGTAAAAATTGTATAAGAGGAAGAGGGTAGTGAGTATATGTGTTTTAAGGCAAAAAGGAGAGCATACAGTTCTGTAGTAAGGGCACTGGATTCAGGAGGGAGGGGGTATTTGAAAGTACGAGTTGGGAAGATTACTGCAAAACCAGCACCGGAGGTGGTTTTGGAGCCGTCAGTGTAGACGGGAATACTGGAGGAATGAGTGGAGGCATGGTCAAGGAAATGGGTGAGAAGGACAGTAGGAGGAATATTTGATTTTGGTGGGTTAGGGTAGACAGAGGAGCAAATATGGGGGCAAGGTATAAGCCATGGAGGGACTGAATGGACAGAGAACGGGAGGAGTCGGAGATGGGGAAAAGGGGAATGGGAGAGGAGATTATCCATGCGAGTGGAGAAAGGAGTAGGTAAACGTGGAGAAGAAGCAAAGGTAGGAAGTAGGGATCGTGGGATAGTTAGTTTAGTGAGGGGAAGTTGGTGGAATCGGAGAGAGAGGAGGGCACGGCGTCGAGAGAGAGAGATGGTATGCCTGATTCAGTGTACAGGCTCACAACTGGAGAGGAGCGGAAGGCACCTAGGGCTAAGCGAAGACCACAGTGGTGGATTGTATCAAGGTGAGCAAGGAGAGAAGTTGAGGCAGAGGAGTAGATATGGCATCCATAATCTAGAGTGGAGAGGATTAAGGTGACATGAAGATGAAGGAGAGTTTTTCGATCTGAGCCCCAGGATAAATGGGATAGGGTTTGTAAAATTCGGACACGGCGACGAGCTTTTTCTTTGATGTAAAGAATATGGTCTCGCCATGATAGTTTGGAGTCAAAAATGACGCCTAAGAATTTACCAGAGGAATGGTGTTGAAGTGGAGTGCCATATAAGAAGAGTGAAGGTAGAGGACCTACACGTGTGCGAGAGAAAAGAATGGAGAAAGATTTGGAGGTAGAAAAGCGGAAGCCATGGTTTGTGGCTCAGGAGGAAACTGATGATATTGCAGATTGAAGAAATTGGTAGAGATTTGGTATGGATTTGCCAGACGCATAGATGGTTAAATCATCAACATATAGTGATGACCGGGCTCCTGGTGGTAGAACTGAGGCAATGTCATTTACAGCAAGAAGGAATAAGGTGGTACTAAGCACACTGCCTTGTGGGACACCTTCAATTTGAGGAAAGAAAGATGACCTGGAAAGTGCGTTGGGAGAGGAAAGACTTTATAAAGACACCCATATTTCCACATATGCCTAGAGAGGACAATTGTTGGAGAATATGGTACCTCCATGTCGTATCATATGCTTTTTCTAGGTCAAAAAACATAGCTAGTATGGATTCATGGCGTGCAAATGCGGATGTAATATATGTCTCAAAATGAGCAAGGGGGTCAGCTGTGCTTCGGCCACGGCGAAAACCAAACTGGGAAGGTGAGATAAGATTGTGGGATTCAAGATACCACATTAAGCGGAAGTTAACCATTCGCTCTAGTAGTTTGCATAAGCAGCTAGTTAGTGCGTTGGGGCGATAGTCTTGAGGGAGGGTACCCGATTTATTGGGTTTTAGGAAAGGGAGGATAAGAGCTTCTCGCCAATGAGAAGGAAAATTTCCTGATGTCCATATGTGGTTGTAAGTTGTTAATAGGAAGGATAATGAGGAAGATGGGAGTTGTCGGAGCATACGGTAGTGAATACCGTCAGGGCCTTCATGAGTGTTGCGGCACGATATGAGGGCAGCATTGAGTTCAGAGGAAGAAAAGGGAGCATTATAGGACTCAGCAGAGGATAGGGTATAGATAATGGGGGTACGTTCCCTGAAGGTTTTAATAGAAGAGAAGTGTGGAGAAAGGTGAGAGCCACTACTGACCTGGCTAAAATAGTCACCTAGTTCATTCGCGACTTCGGGAGAATCAGAGATGAGGGTATCTCGGATATGGAGGACGGGGGCTGGATGGGGGGGGGGGGGGTGTTTGCCTGATAGTTTATGTATCCGGCGCCAAACATTTGAGATAGATGTAGAGGATGTAATTGAGGAAACATAATTTCGCCAGCTATTGGTTTTACTATTTCGGATTGTACGACGAAAACAGGCATATGCTCTTTTAAAGGAGATAAGAGCTGATAGTTGATGAGGGGTACCTCGTTTTTAGCGGTAACTGTTCCAGGCTGCACGTTTTACACGGAGTGCTTTAGTGCAATCAGAATTCCACCATGGAACACATTTAGAGGTATAGGGTCTTGAGGTTCGAGGGATAGCTGTATGGGCAGCTCTTAGGACTGTAGTTATGAAAAATTATATAATTTCTGATACGGATGAGAGGGATGATGGAGGGGTATGAATAGTAGAGAGAGAAGTGAAAGTATGCCAGTCAGCTCTATCAAAGCACCAGCGTGGGGAGTTGGGAAGCGGTACATATGAAGTTGGAGAAAGGAGAACTGGAAAGTGGTCGCTATAGGGAAAGTGGTCTAGAACTGACCAGTGGAAATCTAAATGAAGAGAAAGGGAGCATAGAGAGAGATCAATGCATGAAAAAGACTGCGTGCGTGTATCAAAGTGTGTGGGGCGATCTGTATTTAGAATAATAAGATCAGCTGTGGATAGGAAGCGCTCTAGAGCTCGTCCACGGGTGTTGGTGATAGAATCACCCCAAAGAGTGTGGCGGCAGTTAAAATCACCTACTATGAGGAAAGGTGATTGAAGTTGGTTAATTATGTTTTCAAAAGCAACAAAGTTAATGGGGTGGGAAGGGGAGAAGTAGACTGAAATCACTGTGATCCAGCGGCGAAGAAAGATACGAATAACTGTACAAGGGACAGTGGTTTGAAAGGGAGGTATGACATAAGGTGTTTTTTGGTTGATACGTATAGACGAGACATAAAGGGAGTGTGGGGAAGAAACAAAATGGTGATTGGGGATTGGTATTGGAGATTGTGTAAGAAAAGTTTCTTGGAGGCATATAATGGATGGGCTATAAGAGGAGAGGATATGTCGGAGGTCAGGTCTGGGAGAACGGAAACCGCGAATGTTCCAATGAAGGATTGTTATACTTTCGTTGATTTACTGGCAAAGATTGCAGTGCTTGTTGGAGAATTTGAAGGGGAAGGTGCTAGAGGGTGGGATAAAGAATGAGGTTGGGGAGGTGGTGTTGTATCAGGAGGGGTGTCGGGAGGTAGAGGGTCTGGGGAAGAGGGTCTGGGGAAGAGGGTCTGGGGAAGAGGGTCTGGGGAAGAGGGTCTGGGGAAGAGGGTCTGGGGAAGAGAGTCTGGGGAAGAGAGTCTGGGGAAGAGGGTCTGGGGAAGAGGGTCTGGGGAAGAGGGTCTGGGGAAGAGGGTATTTGTGACATGAGGGTTTCACGTGTGTATCCAGGAGGGAGTGGAAGGGATAGAGGGGATGGTGGGAGGGTTAATACAGGTAGGGGTGGAGTCGGGTGGGGGGGGGGGGGGTTGTTGGGATGGGGTAGGAGGATTGGGTGTAGGGATAATATGAGTAGGAGGATGGATATCGGCAGTCACTTTGAGTGTGGAGGGAGCGGGAGTTGTAGAATTTGAAGGTGGATGAGTATCAGTTTGGGATTCTATTATGTAGTTCTGGATATCTTCAAGAGTTTCTGTAATGGGGTTGGTTGTAGAGTTTTGTGAGATAAAGGTTTTCTTGTGAGGGGGGGGGGGGGAAGATAAGTCTGGTGTCTGAAAAATAGGGGCAAAGGAAGGTGGAGGTGATTGTGAGGTAGGGGAAGAGGGGGTGGAGATAAGTCTGGTGTCTGAAAAATAGGGGCAAAGGAAGGTGGAGGTGATTGTGGGGTAGGGGAAGAGGGGGTGGAACGTTTATTCTGTCTGCTGCGGGTAGTGCGGGGAGGGAGAGGGAAGGTGTTGGGGCTGTAGTAGAGATTGGGGTGTCTGGATTTAGGATAGCAAAATAATTTGATTGGGTAGAGATTGGAGTGTCTGGGTTAAGGATGGCAAAAGAGTTTGACTGGGGAAGGTAGGAGGTAGAAGAGGGGAAGTTAGATGGAGGGGGGTTGGATTTAGGAGAGGGTGTAGGAGCTTGGGAGGTATGGGAATTGGCAGAGTGAGCGACATTACTGGAGTAGGGGGTAAGAGAAAAGCCTTGTCGACGTGCTTCCTGTCTGGCTTCACGTAGAGTGAGTCCAAGTCTGAATCTGAGAGTTGCTACCTCACTCAAATTTGTAGGTGGGGGCAGCCTCTATAAAATACATTATAGGGGCCGTCACAGTTTGCACATGTGCGTAATTGAGCAGAGCAGTTTGATCGAGTATGGCCAGGTTGGGCAATGTTTGGCAGGATGTCCAAAATGCCAACAATTTTGGCACTGACGAGGAGGAGGTTGGTATGGTCGGACAGGTAGGGATTCCCCACCTATGTATACATTTTAAGGGAAGGTCATGTCTAAGGAAAGTAATTTTGGCAATGTTGATGGATTTCTTACGATTTCCTCTGGGAGGAATGGAGTAGCATTGTACATATGTTGCATCAGTCTGTGAGACAAGCGAGTAAGTCCTCTCCACAATCTGACCATTCTTTGTCATGGATTGGGCAATCTGTTGGGGAGATAGAGACAGTTCCAGTGCAAGTATTGAGGGTTGGATGAGGTTCTGTAGGGATGGGATTACCACATAGATCAGTTAGTTTTGTTAATGCTATAGCTTCTTTTTCAGTTGTTACTGTGACGAGACGGGAGTAGTCGCGTCGGCTACGGAAAGAAACTTTGCCTACTTGTTTTTGGAGGCAAGGTTGTAAGGTAGTAATAAGGGGAGATGGGATGGTTGATGAAGAAGGTTGTAGGAGTAAAGGTGTTGAAGTTGAGCATGTTGGAAGAGTAGAAATGTCTCCTGGGGGTTGGTTGTTGATTAGGGTTGATACTGTACTAGTATGCATTGATGATGGAGTTGTTGCAGTGTTCGGAGCCGTGGTCAAAGGGGAGCCGGGATTGGGGCTATTTGATAAAGGGGCAAGCCTCATTGCCCCTAAAAGTGGGGTTACATCTTCATTATTGGCCATGATAAGCCTGGATTATATTGGGGAAAAAAAAACAGTCCACCCCTCAGGGTCCCCTTGAGGGGTAAGGGCCAGGTATGGCAGGGGAATACCGTGCCCATGGTTCCCTCAGGCCGTTCAGGACTGACACAAAGTCAGCCTTTCATCCTTTCAGCACGGCTCTCACCTTAGGAGGTGGATAGTAGAAGGGATTGGTGAAGAAACTGAAACGAAAAGTATAAGTGGGGAAAAAAAAGACCATGCAAAATTAGTTGAGTCGATGGCTGAGTCCCAAGGTTGAGGAGTTCCCCATCATTGGGTCTCAGTCTCCGTCTCCTAAGCCCCCCCCCCCCACGACAACAACGGGCAAAGGATTGGGGGGGAAAGGTGGACAATAAGGCTGTAAAGTAGTAATAAGGGAGGATGGGGTGATTGATGAAGGTTGTGGGGGGTATAGGTAAAGTTGAAAGGTCTCCTGGAGCTTGAGTATTGACTTGGATAATGTACGAGTAGGCATTGAGGAGGGGGTAGTATTTGCAGTGTTCGGAGCCGTGGTCAAAGGAGAGCCTAGGGTCAGGAGAGTGAGTTGGTGGGGCTATTTGATGAAGGGGAAAGCTTCATTGCCCCTAACAAGGGTATATCATCATAATTGGCCATGGTAAGCCTAGAGTATGTTTGGGAGAGCAACAGTCCACCCCTGAGGGTCCCTTTGAGGGGTAAAGGTTGGGGAAGGGACAAACCAAAAAGCAAGGGGGGTTGGCGGGGGGGGGGGCATGCAAAATTAGTTAACTCAAGGGCCGAGTCCCAAGGCAAAGGAGTTCCCCGGCATTAGGTCCCAGCCTTCCCTCCCTAACCCCCCCTCCCCATGACAACAACGAGCAAGGGATGGGGGGGGGGGGGGTCAAGGAAGAGAGGACAAGTTAGTCACAGCAAGGGTATGGGTGAAATGCCCATGTTTTGCCCTGTACGTGGACATGGCCTTTAAGCATTTCATCATAATTCTAATCTTTGCCTGATGTCTTTAGTTTTTCATTCATTTAATTTCTTTCCAATAGATTTCCTCAAGGTTTCTTGAACCATTCTTGTTTCTAGGCTTTCGGTTTAAATTCTGTCAGTTGTATTGGTGCATTTGGTGGTGTTGGGATCATCTCATTTTCAAAGATTAAGTACTATACTACTATTGACTGTTATACCTTCACTTCTCATTTCTAACAAGTTCTTTTCATATCTGCAATATCCAAATGCATGACTAATACTGAAAAACAGACTTTCTTATTGCAATTTTTTTCTTCTATTTTTTTTCAATTTTTTATTAGTATTCAGAACTGACCTGACACCACCATTGATATTATATTCACAATATAAGTCATACTGAAGTCACTTCTTGTGAATCTCAGGCTAGTGCTTTAACATATACTCATAGGTATATCAATCCAAGAGATGTTATTTAGGAATTACATCACATTTGGTCATAATTTTTCCTACACATTGAAAATGAAATCAGTATTCCACAATATTAATACTTGGTAGATATTGTAAAATCTGGATACTTTTCTTTGAATTTTTTTTCAATGAAGTGATACAATTTTGAGATTATATAGTAAATAAATGTTTAAACATGGGAATATATTGTTTCAATAATTTCTAGGAGAAATAAAACAACTCTGTGCAATGCAATAAAAACTGTACAATTAAATTTTCTGAGAAATATAAATGTTGCTATTTACCTAAAATACATTCCTTTATTACATCAATAATAACATTAACTTCTGAAGAGGGAGCAAGAAGAAGTCTACAGCATACCTGCAAAGTCTCAAGATTGTGGCCCCAATCTTTGATAACCTTTTGAGGTTTTATCATTATATTTCAGAAATTTCGTTCTGTCTCAAATGCTGCACAATTAATTTTCTTTTGGCATAGATTTCTACTGATCAATGTCACACAGTCTGCAGCAGTTGTTACTAACCATATCATTAACTCACGAGTTCACCTGATCTAAGTCAGTGAATAGAGAAATATTCTTCAGCATCCATTCATTTGACAATAAGGATCTAACAAGTCAACACTGCACCCCTCTAAACAAAAATATAAGTAATTTATAGGCTTAAGTTATCTACTAATGTAAAAAAAAAAAGACTTCCTAGTTAAATTATGAAAAATCAACATTCAAAACAACAGATTTTTAACATGAAGTTGTTATCCACCAACTTGGTATATTACATTACCTTCAGAAATTCATTTGATACCCTTACAATGTAGGCACACCAGCCTCTTAAAAGTGATTAACAAAAGAGAACTGCACCACGAGCAGAACTTTTGACTAGAGTTAAGACAACAGCACTACAGGGGTTGGTACCATTAAATTGTTTTCCATCATCTACAGACATTACAATTCAAGTTAATGTTGTCGAAAATAAGCCATGGGCCCCTGATATTACATGTTTCAGCACACATTATGAGCCACGGAAAAATATGAAAAAATAACTTCAGTATATACACACAATTTCTGTAAGAAATAAACCTATATACATTTCATTCATTCAGTTAAAAACAGCATCTACATATAGGATAGTACAACCCTCATTATGGAATGTTTCAAAGAGATGCTCATAACTTTAAGTTTTCAAATTATTACAAATCGTTCAACTGAATATACACTTGTAAAAAAAACAAAACAAAAAAACAAAACTGAAAATAAAAAGGCAAACAATGACCTATTCTTAAATAAAGAAGAAATTACTGTACATTATTGTTTTAAAAGAAATAATACAACATTAAGAGAGGCTGGACTGGACTGACAACACTTGTGTTCACAATGAAAAACATGAACATATCATAAACAAGATGTCATATAAAATATAATTTTGAGGAAACAACATAACCATGAATTTAGGAAGATTATATTGAAGTCCTATTAGCTTCCTACCCGTCATGTTAACAGCTACTGGATACTTCACATATCTTGATACATCAGGTGAACTCAAGAGTTGCATGTAAATTTTGTTATAACATTGTGAATGCTATGGAGAAGAGTATTTCTGCCATCTACAAACATTTTTTTTCTAGCACCCAATTCATGAAGCTTGACTTCAATTTTAATACCAAGTGTAAATCTGTAATAAATATAACTAAGGAACTGATCACATTTTATCTGGATGAACAGAGAATCTTAAAAGTGCAAAGCATTTAACAGTAACCAAAGAATATTGCAAATACCTCAAAAGAAATAGAAAAGAAACAAGAATAAAGATATAAATAAAACAAAGAAAAAGGAAATGCTGTAGCTTCTGGCACAAGTCTTAAAGAAAACCTACAAAAAAGAAACACCAAAACACTGTAAAGCATAAATTGTCTTACAGGTACAATGCCATACCAATAATAACTATGTTATTACTCGTACATCCTGGTACATAAGTATTACTCATACGTAAGCCTCCAAAACATGTAAACATGTTTATCGTTTGGACCTTCACCAGAAAAGATATGCATGTTACTACAAAAAGCCTCAAGACAGAACAAAACTGCCCAAGTTAATTAAACAATTTCAAAATACTGGATGGAAGGAATTAGCCCAAGAGCAAAACAAAAGCTTCTTATTCCTATTCAATATTTTTTTTTTTTTTTTTAATCCACCAACAGAAAAAAATCTCACTCGCTATTTGCCATTATTCAAATCAGGTGATTACTGGTTAGATGAATTACCTCCACTGTTTAACAGCAAGCAAAATAGCCTCTGATTACCAGAGAATGGATCACCTTGGTCCCTATAATTCTAGTCATTTTCAAAACAGGTACAAAAGAATGAAATCAATAATTTATACCTAACTTTTACAATCCACAAACAAAATGTTGAATCAGAGGTCTAACTAAGCACACACTTACACACACATTCAAAAGAGAAATTTGAGATTAATCCATGTTAGTAACCGTTAGTACTGGCAAATCAGCAAACAACCTGCATCTGTTAGTACATGTTAGTAAACTACACTGACAGGCGGTCACACTAGGCGACCCCCAGGAGTTTACAAGGCCAACTCCTTCTGTTTGTTTTGCTCTTGGTAAAAAACTATCACATTCACTTAAAATAAATCACTTTGCCAAACCAAATCAATCAACAAAACAGGCACTCTTTTCTAAACAAAGATCCACTTATTAGTTGGTAAATAAAGATATATGATCAAATATTTTGGCATGCAACTTGTGACCAGAGTAATATACAAATATTTCAAGACCAAACATCAAGGAACACTTTTGAGCAAAACGTACCTCTTCATCAAAAAGCCAATATGTTAGGAGAGTGACTTTGTAATCAGAGCAATTACACAGGACAGAGATGCAATCACTTAAGAAATTGAAATAATAGCATTACCATTCATATTACATGGTAAAATACAGAAATCAAAACACGAAGCACTATACCTAATGTCTGGAGATTAAGATGAGTACAAGCAGAACAACACCTCTAACTCGAGCACCACAACATGACATTAGAGGTATGTGCCACTTTTGCAAGAACTGTAACAGGCAGTTACTGCAGGCTTAGATACTGATACAAATTTTGTATTACAGACATACCTATGCAGCCTTGAAAAGATTAAAGGATAAAGTTTACACACTATTCCTTTCATAATAGCAATTTTATGACTAACTATATAATATTAGTACATTCTATCTTGAACCAAATAAAATACTGAAATTCAACAATATATTAACTGTAGAGAAACAACTGTGGTCATTATCATTCCCATGTCAAGCTTCATATTGATGTTTAATACTATGTTAGTCTTATCTATGTTCATGTCTACAGCTTGAAAAAGGGTTCAAGAAGAATCTCGTCCACCTTCCTTGGAATTCAATAAATAAGTTGTACTTTGTACTATCTGTAATATTACTTTCTGTTTTAGATTACATCTTATGAGAGGTAAAAGTTAACACAATTATTTGCCAAAATCCAAGAAAATGTCGAGTTCTACCACAAAGATGTCTATTTGTAAGTATCACTATGGGTAATATTAAAATGATATTTTTGCTAGAATTATTCCTTTACACAACCTTCAAAAATATGTTTTTTCAAAGTTTATGTAGTACTATCCACCGATTAAATTTCCTAACTAAACATATGGTCTACAACATTCCACTAGAATAACCCAACCCTTACCATAATCATTTCTCGAAGCACCCACGTCACCCTAAAGGCTTGGGATGCGAGGTGCAGGTCCCAATGGAAAACGGGAGGCCCTTCTAACTACGCGGACAGAACACACATGATCAATATACTGATGAAGCCTCAAAATGCACACCATCACATGGGATTGGAAAATAATTTTGGAAAAAAATTAAAACAAAAAGTTGCAATCTGAAATACATTATACATCTATGTTGTGCATTATTAAGCATAGGCAAAAAAGAATAAATACTTGAAACCTACAATTCAATCCTCTATCAATAACATTGCAAAATTCTTGTAAAGGGGGGAGGGAGAAAATAAATTATTTCTTACTTTCCTTACAAATGTGTAAAACAATAATTCAATACATAGGATACCAAAAATCTGGATATTGTGAATATTATCTGCTCAGTGAGAAAGTGCGGTACCTTATCAAACTACCATTTACACATACAATGCACTGATAATAAATTACAAATACCTTCAGGGGAAAAGGGGAGAACTATTGTACATTTTCCACAATATGTTGAGAGACCTATCCATCAATAACAATTCTCAACAACAAAAATTATGAAAAATTTGTGCTTTGACGACACTTAACAGTTAGAACTCATGTCACGCCACCTTTGTAAGAAAAGCAGATCATCCATATGGCACTTGTAGGGCAAGGCTTAACTGAGAATTCCAGGAAGGTCTATGGGGAAAAGGATCTAAAAACCATTTGACTTTTCTTGCTTCGCTGTACCTTTTCTTTTTCCAAACAGTTTTTCATAAGGGGTCAGGTGGGTAGAGGGAATTTACAAGACTATGTGCTTAAGTAATATTCTAAGCCTAAGCCCATGAGAACCACTAGAATGAATGGACGGGAAATGTTTGTTAATGGTTTTTCTCAGGTGAAGTTTACTGGACTAAGCTTACATTCTGAGCAATGTTTCCTTACAACAATGAAATATAATAAATATATCTGTTCATTTTAATATTCTAATACCAGAGGGTCCTATACAAAATATAAATAAAAGTTCCTGTTCTTCAATAAATTTATAAGCATAAAACCTCAACATATATATAGCATTCTAGCTAAGTAAATACTTGAGAATGTATGCATTTGTATGTGTGTGAACATGAATGTCTGTGTCAGTGTAATCTGGATATTTTCTTTGTCAGTTTCATAACTTTGGTTGTCGGAAATGGTAATGAAAAATACTAATCTACCAAATCAACATAATGTGAACAACGTAATGTTCAATGTATCTTTCTTTCTCTAGCACAGAACCTAACAAATTAATTAAACTACCGTCATCAAATATCATTACATAAAATATAATTAAAAATAATCCATTATATAAATATATATTTTTTTTAATTCCCATTTTTTTTTTTAATAAATGATATTGTGATTAGCTGCAAAGAACCTGGACAATCAATACATATTTCTAGGGGAAATATTATCAAGCACCAATTCACCAAAACAAACATTTCAGAATTCACAAGGAATCATGAATGTTTTTCAACTAAAATAGTTGGGCAGGAAGAGAAGACTAGCAGAAAAAAGCATTAGCACTACTGAGGTGTGAAATATGATCATACATTTTTTTTTTTTCTTCTCATATTTTTCAATCATGCTCTCTTTATATATACTTTATATATATATCTGTTTATATACATAAATTGTAATACTTAAACAATAGTTTTTTGATAATATGTGCAATAATGGCAAAAAATTCATAGAGTATTTACTGCACGTCCCACAGACACAGCAAATCATAATATGCATCATCACAATTAACTATATTGAAATCTACGACACTTTAAGCAAAGGGGTCAAAGTAGTCTTAATCTCTGAAAGTGCCCATACTACTATTACACAGAATATAAACATATTTCCATTTCATTAATAATTTGTCCTTATCAAGCAATCTGGTATAAACAGCAAGGTAAAGGTGTTGAGGTAAATCACTACAGTTTTGTGCACAAGCTCCTGAGAATGTGTCTGGGCATCTTTTCATCATTTTTTATATCAATATTTGTTCATAATACCAGGGATAATACCCAAAAATACTGGTCCATTCTCAATGAGGTATAAAGTGCTTTTTAAATAAATTACTTCTGAATCTATGATGCATTGATTTTTTCTTTTCTTTTTTTTATGTGTGTGTAAGTGGGACCTTTCCTAAAACTGCAGGTACCTGCTTTATGAGAAGGTAAATGAAGGTCTTGCCTCACTCGTATTCCTTTGAACTCTGTGTAACAAGGGTCGGCCGACTATGGAATCACAGTTGAGCAGGCACGCTTGAGCATTTTCCAAACTAAAACTCTTTACATGCCTTGGTATAATTTTTGGAAATTATCCAAAAGAGAATTCCTAACTTAAAGCCTTACACTGAGAGCACCACTCCTGTGATTATATTCCACCTGGTATAAAGCTATAATGTATACTACTCTCTGCAAATGCACTTTGTAGATCAACTATCACTCTTCTATAGCGGAGCCTCAAATTTCTAAAATACAAGAAAAAAATCCTCACCTGTTTATCTTTAAGAGTTAAAAATGTCATTAATACTCAAAAGCCCAGTCTTTTCTTTCAAAATTCTTTTAAATCTGTACTGAACTTGCTCAAGGTGCCTTCCTCCCCTCCACAGACACATGCATATAATACAAATATTCATGTGTTCAGTTTTGGGTAATATCACAAGGGGCACTTGGAGGGAAGAAAAATATAATAATAATAAAATAAAAGAAGGAAAAAAATATAAAGGATGAAAAAGCACATTATTCTGGTGCATCCAAATTACCTGTTCAGCAAAAATCTACCTCAAAACATCGAGAAATTAATTCTAGTGAGATCGATCTACTGTGAATTAGTCAACAATTAAGATAATATCTATAATGCTATATCTATCACATGGTAATATCTATAAAGGATATGTTCACTAAGCCAGTAGGTAAGCTCATTCCAACAACCATTTTCTCAAAAGCCCCAAGTGCCCCCCGCAGACAAATTATCAATTTTACACCCGTGCCAAAGCTCTGTGGCCAAACCACGGGTGCCGGTCGTTACGAGGGAAGTTACCGCTATTCCATTTGAATTTCTGGGGACCCATGTTTGGAGGAGAGCGTGGGAAATGAGGGCCAGAGTGGGCATGGGTGTAGTGTGGAGGTGCTGCAGGAGGGTAGATGAAACCAGTAGAACTGAAGAGGGGCAAATGAGGAGGAGGAGGTGGTGGGGGAGTCTGACTCAGGTTAAGCCATGATTGCGTCTTGAAGAAAGGTGGCGAGTACGATCCACTCTGGGGGTGGCTGTTGTGGTGGTTTTGATGGTTGTTGCTGTAATGATTATGGTGATTTCCAAAGGGTCTTCTATCACGGTTATTCATCATGTTATTTCTACCTGGAGAGGTCTGGTTTTTCAAACCAAACCCTGTATGAGTTGGACTATAGGATTTCTTCTTGGTGGGTGTGGATTGGGTACTTGATGGAGGACTCATGTTGTTGCTGGTATTGAAGGTTCTCTCCTTCAGTACTTCCGAAGGCTATAAGAAATTAAAGAGGAAAATATTTACAATCTGAGAATAATTCCATAACTAGAGTTGCACCCACATTTCATGAGATTTTTACGTATCTTTCCCATTCTGACAGTATTCACAAAAAATACAATTACCCTAAATTTACAGCCAAGTAGCTATGTCAACAATAAGCTAAATCAACATCAATCCAACACAAACCTTTGACATGCCCGATGGAGTTGAATTTGGACGTTCAATTTTGGAAAAGTCAAACTTCTCAATGTAGTTTTCCTTATTTCCCTCCCTGAACGAAGCAACGGTGCAACACGAGCCTTTCTGTTCACCAAACCGACAACACACTTCCTCAGGATCAACCCAAATGGTTAACTCAACTGGAAGATTCAAGTCCACATACTTCAAGCCACATTCCCTTGCCGCACGTTCTATCGTCGGCTCTTTTCTTGAATTCTCATTCACTCTGGATGGCACAAGAAAAAAATTTATATTAGAGATTTAAGCACACTGGAGAAGACCCTTTAAGTTTATGAATGCTATCAACTATTTACCATCAACCTAATCTTTGCATGGATATCAATAAATCACTAATTTGAAGAACTATTAATCTACAGATGTAAATCATCTTTTTATCAGTTAAATTTTTTTTTTTCTTTTTGCTATAATTGCTTAAAAAAAAATTCAACATTGCTATCAGTAAGAGAGTCTAATCCCCAACAAATCATAGTATTACAGATTTCCAAAGGGTCGTCCATCCCTCAGAACTGCAGTTCAGACTCACCGTAAACACCTGTAACCTTGACCTCTCCAGGGACGCTCGGGGTGCCAGTGATTGCTAAACCGTTCCTGCAACAGTTCTCCCAATCTCTGCTCGAACTTGGCCATCCTCTCGTCATTTACGTTTTCATTTCGGCTGATTAATTTGGAGATGAAAAGAACTGCTGCGGATATCTCTTCTTTCATTGTGTGGTGTGGCAGTGGGTTTCTGGGTAATGATCAGCTGGTTCTCTTTCAGGTAATGGGTTAAACTCATGGGGTAAAGGAAAAATAAATGGCAAAGTTATTCTAGGCACCTAAAGTTCTTCAGTCTGGAATGAGAGAGAGAAAGAGAAAGATTAAAATGAGGCATGATAATTCTACAGCCCACAACCCCCTTTAGTCATTTTTACTTCTAATACAAACAACTTTATACAGTCATTAAATTTTTTTCTCGATTTGCATTCATAAACTCTGAAGATTCAGACAGCAGGAATGCCAAACTGCGAATACCCTTATTTAATACATTTGAAAACATTTGGTAATTTCTTGCTTAACCAATTCGCCCCAGATTTATGTTCTGTCCCCTGTAGTTTTTGGTTAATTTTGTTACATAAAGATGGCTCCATATGTGCTCAGCCGGCAAGGAGTCTATCAGTCGGCCCTAGTTACCGATCCTGATTTTCCCATTCCTTGAATTGGCGGGTAAATGTGTTTTTATTATTAATACCATTGTTATCAATACTGTTATTATTGCTATTGATGTCATGATTATCAAATTGTCATTAAAATATTTTAGATAATGAAATGATACAAAAGACCCTTTCCTAAAGTGAAGGAAAAGGGTAAACAGGTGAGATAGGTAGTTCCGATAACCGGCTATTTGGTGGTTAAGAACTAGTAGAGCCATCTATGTGTAAATACAATAAATAATTATTACAGTGGGCATGGCATGTATTCTTGCCACATGGGATGAATGGGTTAAGCCACAAAGCATCTCATTCATTACCTTGGTTTATTACAACTATCAATATAACTGAAAAGACAAATCATGAGGAATGGTAGCTGAGTAATATGAGAGCTGATAATGAAAAAAGGATGAGGAAAGAAGGAAGGAAAAAGGAAAAAGGAAAAAGGAAAAAAAAGGAGGAAGGAGAAAGGAGAAGGAGGAGGAGGAAGGAGAAAGGAGAAGGAGGAGGAAGAAGGAGAAAGGAGAAGGAGGAGGAAGAAGGAGAAAGGAGGAGGAGGAGGAAGAAGGAGAAAGGAGGAGGAGGAGGAAGAAGGAGAAAGGAGAAGGAGGAGGAAGAAGGAGAAAGGAGGAGGAGGAGAGGAAGGAGGAGGAGGAGAGGAAGGAGAGGAAGGAGGAGAGGAAGGAGGAGAGGAAGGAGGAGAGGAAGGAGGAGAGGAAGGAGAGGAAGGAGAGGAAGGAGAGGAAGGAGGAGAGGAAGGAGGAGAGGAAGGAGGAGAGGAAGGAGGAGAGGAAGGAGAGGAAGGAGAGGAAGGAGAAGAAAGAGAAGAAAGAGAAGAAAGAGAAGAAAGAGAAGGAGAAGAAGGAGAAGAAGGAGAAGAAGGAGAAGAAGGAGAAGAAGGAGAAGAAGGAGAAGAAGGAGAAGAAGGAGAAGAAAGAGAAGAAGGAGAAGAAAGAGAAGAAAGAGAAGAAAAAGAAGAAAGAGGAGGAGAAGAAAGAAAAGGAGAAGGAGAAGAAGAAGGAGAAGGAGAAGGAGGAGAAGAAGGAGAAGAAAGAGAAGTAGAAAGAGAAAGAGAAGGAGCAGGAGAAGAAGAAGGAGAGAATGAGAAAGGAGGAAGAGAAAGGAAAAATGAGAAAAGGGATGGAGTAAAAAATAGAAGTAGAACTAATCAAGAGTAAGAGCCAAATTGAAAGAACATTTAAGGTTTACAGGTTGCCAATGTGAAGGAATAGTACAAACACATACTTGATTTCAAAACATGGCCCAAGGCCCCCTTCGCCCCTGTGAAAACGACGCCACCCCCTAACTGCAGCAGTAGTAAGCAGGGAGAATACGAGATGCAACCCATACCGTCATCCCCTGCTTACCACAGGGCTGGTAACCTCTGGCATTAACATGGACCGAGTGAATTGGCAGCAGAAAGAGGACGGGGGAAGGTTCAAAGGAGAAAAATAATGCGGACCAAGGAAAGGGGAAGGGAATAAGGATAAAGACAAAAACAAAAAGGAAATAGAGGAGTTATAGAAAGACATGTGATGGAGAGAATGAAAATTTTGACCATGAAGTATAAAAGACTTTAACAGCAAACAAAATTTACATCAAGGATGAACAATAGGCATGATGCTATTAGTAACATTATAACAATAACAATTACAGTAACAAAAATTATCATTATTGTAGTGATAATCTGTGGATATA